>NC_053434.1:104791600-105091600 GCF_007990345.1 Gossypium hirsutum
ATTGATGAAACTATGAGCTTATGAAGTTTGATGATAGTAAATTAAAGATATGTGTTAGATTGCTAAGTTTTGTTTTGAATTTTTGATGAATTTGAGTAACTTGGGCTAAATTGTGAAATCTATAAATTGAGGGGCTAAAATGTAAAATAAATGAAATATGTGGGCTTTATGATCTATATGAAAATTCATCTAGACATGTGTATAAAGAATTATGTGTATTTTGTGATTTTGTGAAATAGGGACTAAAGTGTCAAAATGTGAAAATATGAGGGCTAATTTGTAAAGTACCCTAAATATGTGTTTTTGGATTGATTTGAATGAATGTGAAAGTGAATAAATTAAATTTGAATTGATATAGATCAAGAACCAAGAAAACATAATTAGATCGGGGAAAGTCGAAAGTCGTTGAGTAGCTAATTATGTCTATCCAAATCTGAACGAGGTAAGTTGATATACAGATAAATGTGTTTGAATTGATTTATTCATGTATATATGACATTGTATTATGATGAATGATAATATGAGAGCTGGATATGATATATCTGAGGAAGTATTGACAAAGTTCCGACGTCCGAAGAGCCTCATACAAACCCTAAGAATAGTTAGGATACATATGTCATGACATAAGATTCGATATGTGTTATCATGTAAGACCACGTCTGGGACATTGGCATCGACTTATGATTTACGTGTAAGACCACGTCTGGGACATTGGTATCGTATTTGATTTCGTGTAAGACCCTCTCTGGGACAGTGGCATCGATATTTGATTACATGTAAGACCACGTCTGGGATGTTGGCATTGTACGAGCTTTCCAAGCTATTCGTATATCCTTATGATTCTGAATGGTTCAGGGGACATTCTGAGAAAATAGATGACTATGTGAATTTGTATCCGACTCAGGTACACTTGAATTGTATTCCATGTTGAGAATGAAAGGTAAGTATATGTTCCTTGGTGAAAATGTGTTATAAGTATGAGTTGTGATCATAATGAGTTATGATATGTACATGTGAATCATGTTCAAATGAAATATAAGAGTTATATGGCTAAGTGAATGTATTTTGTCTTAAATTATATGAATGAATTGATGTTATTTGCTAAGTTTATTTGTATATGGCTTACTAAGATTTTGAAAGCTTACTTTGTGTGTGTTTGCATTGTTTTTTTTTGATATCGAAGCTACCGGAAGCTCGGGATCATCGAGGATCATCACCACAGTATCGAACTATTTTGGTACGTTTTTAAAATGTATATATTGAAGTATGGCATGTATAGGCTAGAGGTAGTTGAATATGTTTTGTGATATGTATATATATAGCCATGTGATATGGCTTGGTTTTGGTTGATCTTATGGTTTGATTTTGGTATATGATACGTGCTGCAAATTATGTTTATGTGATGTGTTCGTTAATGGTCAAGTGAATTGATCCATTTGGTAAGTTTTGATGTGTGATCATTTGAGGATTTGGTAAGATTTTGATATGTGAATGAATGAATTGAAAAAAAAGTTATGAAAAAAATGATTAGATATGATTTTGTCTTATGATTTGGCATAGTTTAGTATGGTTAGTAACTATGAAATTGCTTCAAAATGTTATGGCATGAATGGTATATGTTTTGGTTGAGAAATGGTAGAGTATTTGGTATAAAATGTTGTAGTTTTGATGCTTGTAGGTTAGACCCAAATTGGGAGGTAAATTGGCTTTTCAAATGGCCTATTTTTGTCCACACTGGCAGAGACACAGGCGTGTGTCTCAACCGTGTGCGACACACGGTCATGTTGCACGGTCGTGTGTCCCCTGGGGTACCCTATGATTTTAAGTTAGTCTTGAGCACGGCCAAGGCACACGGGCATGTGGCTAGCTGTGTGACCCAAGTCAGTATGTATGCCCTGTTTTAACACGGGCGTGTCTAAAGTCGTGTGAGGCACATGGCCTATTCACACGGGCGTGTGACCTGTGATACTTTAAAAATTGTTTAAGTTTCAAAAAATTTTATATGAGCTCGGTTGTCCAGACCTATTTCTAATGGATGTTTAAGGTCTCGATGACCTATATAAGGGACTTTATTGTGATGTATGACTATGATTATGGATGATGTTTAATAATTGTTCGTAAAATATTTTGATTTGTTTGATAATGCCTTTAACCCTAGTTCAGCGACGGATACGAATTAGGGGTGTTACAAGTGGTTTTGAGACCACAAATTTGAGTCAAAAAATATTTTAATATTATTTTTGTGTTTATAGTATGTGGTTAAGCATGTGTGAAAGTTTCATATAAAAATTTGATCGTTTGTGTGCTCAATTTGATAAAATGACCTAATCACAAAAAATGTAAAAGTTGTGAGCTACATGAATAAGTCACGAATTGCTATGTCTTTATATATGTGGGGTCCTTATGATGCAATTAGACCATTGAATTAATGCATGGACAAAGTTAGACATGAGTTAATGGATTTTTAATGTTATAATGTAAGGGTAAAATGGTAAACTAGTTAATAATATAGCTTAAATAAAGAAAAGTTACAAATTAGCTTATTTTATCATCATATTTTCCAAAATTGAAAAAAGAAAAGCTAGGGCTCATATGTTTTGATATTCGGCTGCTTCCAAGCTTGATTAAATGTCCATTTTTGTTCAGTTTTTGATAATTTCTATGTTTTTGTGATCGTTGCTCTGTATTCTATCAAGCCCATGCTTAAATTTCAGAAGTTGTTGATGGTTTTGAGTTATTCCGTTGCTGATTTTGTGCGTTTTATAATGTTAGTTGACGAAAGAAGTTTGATGATAGAAAAATATGTTTTGTATTGGGACTTTTGATGAATTTGAGTATTATGGGCTAAATTGTGAAAATGAGATTTTGAGGGACTAAAATATGAAATAAATGAAATATATGGGCTTATTTGAACTACATGAATATTCAGCTAACATATGCAAAAGGAAATTTTATGTATTTTGTGATTTTATGAATTAGGGACTAAAGTGTTAAAATGTGAAAATATGAGAAAAATTTGTAAAATACCCTAAATATATGTATATGGATTGAATTGAATGATTTGTTGAATAAAAGAGTTGAATTTGAATTTATATAGATCAAGAACCAAAGAAAATGAAATTAGATCGAGGAAAGTCGAAAGTTGTCGAGTAACCGTTCGTTTTCGTTCATTTCCATACGAGGTAAGTCGATATACAAATAAATGTGTTTGAATTGAATTATTATTGCTTATATGTTAATGATTAGTGATGAATGGCTATTTGAGTTGAATATGAGAAATACGGCAAAGTTTCGATAATGCGACGATGTCCGAAAAGTCCCATACAACCATAGGAATAGTTAGGATACATATGTCATGACATATGATTCTGATTATCGTGTAAGACCACATATAGGATGTTGGCATCGATTTGAGATTTACGTGTAAGACCATGTCTGGGACATCGACATCATATTTGATTTTGTGTAAGACCATGTCTGGGACAATGGCATCGATATTTGATTACATGTAAGACCATGTCTGGGGCATTGGCATTGTATGAGCTTTTCGAGCTATCAATGTATCCTATTTGATACCGTACGGTTCAACGGGCATTCTGAGATATATGTGACTGAATGAATGAATAACCGATTCAGGTACGTAGAGATGTGTTCAACATTTGATAATGAGAAGTAAGTATATGTGCAAGTGATGATATGTGATATAAGTATAAGAAAATATGCTATATATGTAAAAGAATTGGGAATATGCGAAAGGTATGTGAACTATGTGGTTTGTGATATTATTTGGCTATGGAGCACATGTATTTTTATGATGCTTATATACTTAAAGTGATAAGTTTATTTGTATATGGCTTACTAAGCTTTTGAAAGCTTACTTTGTGTGTGTTTGCATTGTTTTATAGATCATTGAAGCTAACGGGAGCTCGGGGATCGTTGAGGATCATCACCACACTATCAAACTTAATTTTGGTACCTTTTAAAAATGTATATAACAAAGTATGGCATCTATAGGCTAGAGATCTTTGGATATGTTTTGAGATGTGTAAATCTAGCCATGTGATATGGCTTGGTTATGGATGAGATTGTGAATAAATTTTGATATATGCTTTGTGTTCAAAAATGGTATGTTTTAATGTGCTCTTGAATGGCCAAATGGAATACTCAATTTTGGTAAGTTTCATGGTTAATTTTGAAAATATGATATGATGATAAATGCTATAATTGAAATGGATTAATATGTTGTATGAATCATATGTTTTGATATGAAGTTAGTACTTTCAATTGGTATGTTTGAATTGGATTTGTATATGAAAATGAATGATGATATCATGGGTAAATTTGTGCATGATTTAGTATGTTTTTGGATGCCTTTAGGACATGAAATGTGTTTGGTTTTATGCTTGTATGCGTGGGAAATTGGCTTTTCAAATGGCCTATTTTTGTCCACACGGGCAGAGACACGAGCGTGTGTCTTAGCCGTGCGTGATACACGGTCATGTTGCACAGCTGTGTGTCCCCTGGGTAGTTCTACTATTTAAAGTCAGTCCTGAACACGGGCTAGACACACGGGTGTATGGTTAGCCGTGTGACCCAAGTCAGTTTCAACCACGGCCAAGGCACACGGGCATGTCTTGTGGGTGTGTGAATAAGTTAGTATGTATGCCCTGTTTTGACATGGCCTAGACACACGGGCATGTCTAATGCCGTGTGAGGCACATGGCCTGTTCACACGGGCATGTGACCTCTGTAACTTTGATAATTTGTTAGGTTTTGAGAATTATTGTATGTGCTTGGTTTAGTCCTGACCCTTTCTTAAAGCATGTTTAAGGTTTCGTAGACCTTTTAAAGGGACTATATGTGTATGAATTGCTATGATATGTCAATGTATGATATTGAATTGTGAATGGATTGCAAAATGTTCCGATATGTCTGGTAATGCCTCTTAACCCTAGTCTAGCGACATACGGGTTAAGGGTGTTACACTAATTCAATCTTCTTTTCAGTCACTTTTGAATCATGCACATAAGAAAAATAAGCTTTACAATCCTTTCTTACATATTTTTGAGCTAACATCGAAGAAATCACTGCTAGCAAACCATTCAGATCATCTGACTCAATTCTAATAATTTCATTATTCTAATATCTCAAATTTATTCTCTTTCTTTTTCCATTCACAACAGCATCATGCAACGTTAGCCAATCTATACCCAGAATTATATCAAACTCATCAAATTGTAACAACATCAAATTTGCTGGAAAGCAATTATCCTGAATCATCAATGGACAATTCTTATACACTTTATCAACCAAAACACACTTTCTTAAGGGGTTCAATACTCTAATTACAAATTCAGTAGACTCTACAAGCAAAGTCTTACTAGATACCAAATTCACACATACATATGAATAAGTTGATCCTGGATCTATTAATGGAATAACTTTAATACCATAGAGAGTAAAAGTACTAGTGATAACATCTGGGGATGACACTTCTTCATGAGCGCGAATAGCGTAGGCTCGTGCAGGTACTCTGGCATCAGATCTTGCAGCAATGTCTTGTGTCACACCTCTACTACCACTCACATTTCCCGTGTTTCTGGGTGGTCTACCTCTAACTGTAGTGTTACTCGGCCTTGTGTTCTGAGTATTATATTTTTCAGTTAACTCTAGGCAATCTTTAATAAAGTGATCTCGTGAACCACAACTGTAACAAACTCTGTTATTAATTTTCACCTAGCAATATCCAAAATGTCGTCTTTCACACTGTTGACACATAGGTTTAGCATATTTTACATTGCCAACACTCGATACTGATGTGGCTTCAGCTTTAGGGTTGGTGTATTGCTTCCCGCGATCTCTATTCTAATATCCCACTGAAGCTGTCGGTCGATTAAAATAGTTTCTAGATTTCTTTGATGAGGAATGATAAGATTTATTCATCGACCTCTTCCTTGAATCTCTTGCTTCTGAATCAGCCTTTTTCTTTTCTTTGCTGAGATTCTCGACTTTACAAGCCCTTTCAACTAGCACAACAAATTCTTTGATTTCCAGAATCTTGACTAGAAGTTTTATGTCTTCATTCAATCCATCAACGAATCGTTTACACATGATCTCTTCAGTAGACACATATTCCCGGGCATATTTGCTTAACCGCATGAATTCTCTTTCGTACTCAGTGACAGTCATTCAGCCCTGCTTCAAATCTAGAAACTCTTTATGTTTCTGATCGAGAAATCTCTGGCTTATATATTTCTTATGAAACTTGGATTGAAAGAATTCCTAGGTAATTCATTCTCTAGGAACCACCGATGTCAACATTTTCCACTAATGATATACACATTTGATACATTCATCTGTATTACACGACAATTCATCAAATATATTGATCGCATTCTAGAGCTAGAATTCTGCTCTCTCTACATCGTCATCAACTGTAGCTCGAAACTATTCAGCCCTGTGTTTATGAATCTTATCCACTAGCGGCTTACTCAATCGGATTGGATCTGTTACTGGTGGCACAGTTGGGATTTGTTGAGGAATAGGTGGGGATGGAGGTTGTTGAGCAGCCAGATTTGTTTGTACGAATTTCGTGAACCATTCACTTATCATTTGGAAAAAGGCTTGCTTAGCCTTTCCTCCCTGACTACTAGAAATAGGCCTAGAATCGGCTGGCGCTGCCCCGTGAGCAAGAGCGGGCACATTACTTTCCAATCATCAGCTATGGCTTGTCCGGGATCCATTTGCTATATAAAAACACATTTTAACAGTCAGGAATCATCACACTATTGCAATTCATATATATGGCATGTATAGCTAGACTCTCACTCGCTATGTTAGTCCTGGAATCGACTAAACTGTAGCTCTGATACCAATAAAATGTAACACCCCTAACCTATATCCGTCACTTGAATAGGGTTACGAGGCATTATCGATCATTACACTTCATTCTCTTACATTTAAGCAATCATAATCAATGTCCATAAAAATCATTCACAATGTCCCTTACATAGGTCTACGAGATCTTAAAATATGCTTAAAAGTGGTTCAAGACTAAACCGATAACATTTACAAATTTTAGGAAACCTAAAAAATTTTCTTTAATTACAGGGTCACACGCCTGTATGAACAGGCCGTGTGCCTTACACAATTATCAGACACGCTCGTGTCATAGACCGTGTGAAAACAGGGCATACATACTGACTTGTACCACAAGGTCGGAGACACGCTCGTGTGCCTTGGCTGTGGAAAACTGGAGAGGTTACTAACTTGGGTCACAAGGCCAACCACACCCCCGTGTGTCTAGCCTATGCTCGAGATAGACTTAAATTCATAGGGCTACCCCAGGGAACACATGGCCGTGTAACATAGCTGTGTGTTGCACACGGTTGAGACACACGACCGTGTCTCTGCTCGTGTGGACAAAAATAGACCATTTGGAAAGCCAATTTGCCACCCTACAATCAAGCATACAAATCAACTTATTTGGTACCATTTCAAGTCATTTATAAGCAACCAAAACCCATCAAAACATACACAAAACATACCCTATAAGTCAACCATTTTAACTAATCAATTCCATATTTAAATTATACCAAATCATTATGCCAAAATCATCACAACTTGCATATATTCCTTATTCACTAATTCATCATAATATCATCTATTTCATATCACAAAACTCATCATATCATCATCTCAAACCAAAGTAATTCATAAAGCATTATATACATCACATATAACACTTACCAAACACATAATTCAAGCCAACTTAGATGGTTATACATACCACATTTACAAGCCAAATCTCATGGCTAATATCAAGGCTCAAAACATACTAAAATATCACTAGCCTATACATGTCATATACCATATATACAAGCTTCAAAAGTACCAACAAGATGATCGATAGTGTGATGAAGTTTCCTGACAATCCCCGAATTCAAGCTAGCTTCGATGATCTATAAAACATAGACAAATAACATACAGTAAGCTTCATAGCTTAGTAAGTTCGTACCAAATTTACTCAACAGTTCATATTATCTAAATCACCAACTAATAGACACTTAGTAATTCTCATATCATCATTCAATACTAGTCCATAACCCTTTATAATGAATATACCATTTCATCAAGCTTCATACACATAGTATCAACTACCACATAGGTATCGTATGTACCTATACTTTCTTGTATTTATTTATTTCATTATCACTTCTTTGTTTAACACATTGATTCGTTCGGAAATCTTTCAATACTCCAAGAACTCGTACACTTAGTGCATCAGTGATTAGTTGAAGCTATAATAATTTCACACACTTAGTCCCATCACATTTAAAATGAAACTATCTCGGTATCGCACACTTAGTGCCTCATATAGCCAAAGCTATTCTAATTCACACACTAAGTGCTATTTATAGCCGAAGCTACTTTGAAACGCACACTAAGTGCAAAACATACTCGACTTGTCGTCGTACACATTCGTAGTCAGATATATATACATATCATGCATTATCAAAGGATTAAAAACATAATTGTAACAAAGTTTATCATGTACGAACTTATCTCGTACTCGGAATCGACGAATCAGATCGATTACTCTATAACCTTCAATTTTCCTCGATCTAAATTGATTTCGTTCTTTCTTGATCTATATGTATTCAAAATTAACTCATTTAATCACCAATTCATTCAATTTCATCCAAAAATATAAATTTGGGCATTTTTTCACTTTAGCCCCTAAACTTTCATAATTTGACATTTTAGTCCATATTTCATGAAATCACAAAATACACATAATTTCAACAAACCCATGCATTGCCGAATATTTCTTAAGTCCCTAGCAGCCTATATTTTCATTTATTTCACACTTTAAACCACAAATTTTACATTTTTCACAAATTAGTCCTTTTTATGCAATTTCACTAAAAATCACTTAATAAAACATGAACATCTATCACCAAGCTTTCTTTATTCATCATCAAACATTCAAAAAATCAAGCATTCATCAATGGACACTTTCAAAATCATAAACACATTCCAAAATTTAGGCATGGGCTAGCTAATACTCAAAGCAACGATCACAAAAACGTAGAAATCATCAAAAAATCGAGCAAAATACATACCTCAATTAAGCCACACAAGTGGCAAATTTTTTTAAACATTCATGACCGTATTTCTTTTCTCATATTCAGTAATATAGGTGGAAGATGATGAATAAAATGATTTTGTTTTAATTAATATTAACATATTAATCAATATACAACAATTTAAAAACATTAATTTTATGGCCATTTATGTCCATCTCCACTATCAATGGACTAATTACAACATAAGGACCTTTCATTTAATAAGCCATGGCAATTTGACACCCTTATCAAATAGAATGTAACTTTTGCATTTTATGCGATTTAGTCCTTTTCTCAAATTAACCACTTTAAATGATAAAATTAACACACCAAACTTTCACAGATAACTAATCTCATGCCATAAACAAACAAAATAATATCAAAATAAATTTTAACCTCAAATTTGTGGTCCCAAAATCATTGTTCTAATTTAGCTAAAAATCAGGCTGTTACATTTTTGGTATAATGCTAATTCAAATCCAGGTTTATTCTGGTGTAGGCAAAACACCGAATCAATAGGGTACAACTTGGGTGTAATATTTTTTCTCATAAATTCTTTATAGTACATATAAATGCCCGAGTTTACAGAAACTATTGAACATATTAATTTTGCATTTGTTATTCATTATATTATTGAATTCACCATTTTAAATATTTTTTTATAATTTATAAGATTTATCATATTTATGAATAACAATTCTAATTCTATTAAAAGACTTTATTAAATGAAATTATGTAATAAATAAAAAAGTTAAATTTTATATTTAAATTAGTATATTTCGTTAACAATAAAAAGTAAAATGAAAAGAAAATATATCACCTTTTATAAAATAGTAAATTCTAATTATTTAAATTACAAATTATATCACACGGGATTGCGTGCAAAAATCATGTATTTAAAATACAAAGATGTATTCGTAAATAACATATGGTTTGAAGCTAATTAGTAACAACACATGCAATTTATATGATATTAAAATGGATTAGACTAAATTGAGAGTAAAACGGAATTTAAAAACATAAATACATCATATTAAGAATACTAAATGAGTACAAACTATTTATCATGATGTTGTCAACAATCCTGAGTTGGCGTCGAGTTAACGTGTAACACCAACTCAATCAGCAATATTATTAATATATAAAACTAATGAACTTAATAAATTGTGCTTATTAAAATAAAAATGTATAAAAAAATATCAAAATGATGCTTTGGTTAAGTGGTAAATTTAAGATTTTATTAACCTAATTGGAGTGGGTTTAAATCTCACAATATGCATTTCGGTTTTTGTTAAAATAAAAAGATTAAACCCTAAAATAATATAACTTATTTTAATTACGAGAAGACATGTCCGTAATTTTCTTAACTGAGTTGATGCTCGATTGACTCATGACACCAACTCAATTAAGGACGTAAAAACATTTAAAAATTAATAATTTATATATAATATAATAGTATAGTATTGTATAGTATAGATAACACGTAACATTATATTTCATATATGAAAATTTATAAAAATACATATTTATAGTCTAACATATCTACAAATAATTATAATCAATTTGAATAGTGAAATATTTAATTTACAATATATCAATTTTTATATTTTTTAAAAACATGCTTTAATAACGATTATTTTTTTATTAGTAGTAGATTCAAATTATCAAAATAATTAATATATTTTAATTGTGTTAATTACTTAGTACATTAAACAATATTACCTTACATTAATTAAGTAAAGTAAAATTACATTGAATACGTTGATTTCAATCTTATTATAATATCTAAATTCTATTCGAACACAAAGAATATTATTTTAATTATGTTAAAAATGGTTTCCATGGTGGTAAATGAAGGACAATGAATTAGCGACCATTTCGACACATTTCTAAGCGTGAACATCCTCTATCATACTTGTTGGTGGGTTCTGGTACGCAATTAAGCGTCCCTGGTCTGCATGGCTTTTGCATATCTCCTCTTTCAATTGCTCCATAGTCAAGATTTTCAGCATTTGCACTATTTTCCATCAACATTGAGCTCACTACCATTGCACAAATCCACACCACCATCATCTTCTTCTCCACACCCATTTTGTTTCAACAAACTGATTCAAATCTTTATTTATTTAAAACTCTGCACTATCTTTCAATCACAAGAGGTGGGAACTATATAGTTTCACAATAGTTGTAGACTTAGTAAAATGTTTAACCAAAACTACAAGATTGGAGCATTTCCCATGGCATTTTTAGTAAATTATGCTAGGAATAGCAAAAAAAGCCAAGTCTCTTTGATCCATATATATTCATCATTTCTAAAGATAGACATGCAATATTTGATAAAAAGAAAGACATGAAAAAATCCCACCCTTTTCTTTTACTAACCCTTGCAACTTTAATCGGTATTCACAATTATAGATACGACTTTGTCAATTAATGGAGAATTTATCAAAGTACTATAATAAAATTAGCGGAGAATTTACAACCTTTTCCAGGAAGGCATCACCATATAATAACTCTTATTTGGAACACCTCTATATTTAGAACAACTTACATTTAGAACAAGTCAAAATAATCATTATTCAAGAACAACTTTCATCCAAGAACAACCATCGTTTTGTGCTTCAATATATGTTCCATAGAAGATGTATCACGTGATATTATTTCATCAAAGTACAAGAAGGGGAAATAATCCAAAATATGGTAGGAGCCTGATTCAGGCTGGACCAGAATAGGAGCTTGCGCCAAGACAGACTGCGGCTTTTCAAAACTAAACTACTATTCTTCATAGTACACAGCGGAACATTCTTATGCAGTAGCTTCGTCAGAGGTGACTCAATCAAAGAGAATTCCTCGACAAACCTTCAGTAGTAACCCACTAGACCCAGGAAACTTCGAAGTTCAGGCACATTTCTCGATTGTTTCCACTCAACTATAGCTTCATTTTCTTTGGATCGACTCGGATCCTTTGAGCAGTCACCCCATGCCTTGGAAAAGAAACCTCCTGTAACCAAAACTCGCACTTGCTAAACTTAGATACAATTTTTCTCAGATTGTCTGAAGGACAATATGAAGGTGGTCATCATGCTTAGACTCAATCTTGGAATAAATTAGTATGTCATTGATAAAAATGACTACAAACTGATCCAAATATAGTTGGAACATCCCATTCATTAAGTCCATGAATGCTGCAGGGGCATCCGTCAAACCAAAAGGCATCACAAGAAACTCGTAGTGTCCATAACGAGTCCTGAAGGATGTCTTGTACACATCAGTCTCTTTAACCTTGAGCTGATGGTAACCAAAACGAAGATCGATCTCAGACAGGAAAGAATCCCCACAAAATTGGTCGAATAAGTCGTCAATCCTCAGTAGCAAAAACTTATTCTTTACCGTTAATGTGTTCAACTGTTGGTAATCTATACACATTCTCATCGATCTGTCCTTCTTCTTAACAAAAAATAGTGATGCCACTATAGAAACACACTCGGTCGAATGAACCCCTAATCAAGAAGTTCCTAGAGCTGAGCTTTTAGCTTCTCAAGTTCCTTCAGTGCCATGCGGTAGGATGCAATGGACATAGGGGCAATACCGAGCAACAAATCAATGTTGAATTCAACCTCTCTATCCAGAGGTATTCTGGGTAGTTCTTTGAGAAACAATTCCAAAAAAGCCCTCATAGTATGAATATCTCGTACAGAAAGCTTCATAGGAATAGAGTCGGATATGTAGGCAATGTAACACCCCTTGCCCGTCCCCGATTGAACATACAATAGCATCTTGGTGTCTCTATTAAGAGCCGACGAGATACAAAACATACATTGAAAATGGTTTGGGACTAAACCAAGGACCTAATAAAATTTCAAGAAAAATTCTAAGTTAATGTCTCACACGCCCGTGTGGAGACATTGCACACGCCCGTGTGCTTTGGGACATGCCCATGTCCCCTACCCGTGTGGAATTTATTAAATTTATTTTCAACATCGAACCTACAGTGGTTTTCACATGGCCAAGCCGTGTCTCTGGCCTGGGTCCTTCACACGGTGTAGACACGCTAGTGTGGTCGCCTGTGTCCAAAAACTCGAGCATTTTGTTTATGACGTCAGCATGCATTTAGGGGCATACGGCCGTGTGTCCCATGTGAGATAGGCATAAGGCTGAAACATATGAAATAGAAACATACCTTTGCGAGTGGTGTCAAATATTCTCTTCGACAAGTGTGGATTCCTTGCTTTGATACAGTCCACTTAGAACCTGGAACTATATGTTCCTTGAGAATTTCTTGCAAATTTTCAGGCTCTATATTGCTCATCAAGGAAGACTATTCGTCGTTTACGAAATCAGGCAATTTAAAGAACTCATTAATAGCGTTTGAAGTTATTGATACCTTGATTCCGCGAACTGGAACTTCCGTTAACTCGCTTATGGTTAAATTCACATAGAATTCACACACTAGCTCCTCATTCATAGTAGGTCTCTTCTCACAAAACAATTCCCGATTGAGGGCTTCAGCAACTTGATGAATATGTGCCATAAAGTCTTTGTAGTTGCTCTCTTTCAATGTAAAGCCTTTCTCTAGATGCATCTGTTGATTTTTGAAGATACTCTCGTATCTTTTTTTGGCTTCTTTATAATGGAACTTGTTTTGTGTTTCATCAATTTAGGTGTAGGCACGAGTTCTCTTGCGAGGCATGATTAACCACCTTTTTTTTAAGAAATACTAAAAATAATTAGAAAACAAAAGAGACAATTTAAGGTAGGTTGGAGGATTTGGCTAAGTATGGGTGAAAGTGTGTGCCGTTCAGATGTGCAAGGCAGTTAGGGCGTGCGAGTTGGTGGTATGGAAGCAGTGTCGAATTGGGCTAAGAGCAAGCAGCAACGTCCAGAGCCTTGTCGAGCAGACCTAGTGTGAGCACGCAAGCGTTGGGTGCTGGTGCGAGACACAGCCTGGGTAGCTGGGCTGGAGCAGCAAGTGTATCGGCACAGGGAGGCCTCTGGCGCGCCTGTGTGCAAGGGCTGATGGGTGCTTGGGCGTGCAACGTACAATGGAGTTGGGGCTGCTAGGCATGTGCTGGCTAATCAACTGGTCAATGCTGCCTCTAGGTGTTCAGCTAAGAGGTTTCGGCACTTAAGGGTTTGGGTATTTTTGTAGTGAATGGTGAATGAATGAAAATAAGAATCGATGGGTAGAATTTATGATGGAAGGAGTAGGAAGTAGAGTCGAATTCTTAAAGAAATTTAATAATTAAAAATTCTAAGTTCTAATTCTACTTAGAGTTAACAACAATTAATAATTAATAAAATATGTATTAAATTATTAATTGCTATTAATTTATAAAGGTAAAAACTTATTAAATAAAATATGATTAAATTAAAACTAATAAAGTTGATAATAATTAATATATATTATAATGAATATAATTATATATTAATAATTATCATCTTTCTTACTAAATTAAAAGCATTTATTCTAGAAGCCTTTTGAAAATATTTACAAAAGAGGCATCTAATTTTTATTATTTACGAAAAGTGCAACCAAAATTTTAAAATAATTGAATTAAGTACCTAGACTTAATGAAAATTTGAAATTGAGTTGCAATTTAAAACTTGGATCAAAATTGACCCTTTTATTTGAAAAACCAAAAATTTAAATTTCTATTTAGGGAATAATTTCTCGAAAAATTATGTTAAAATCAATTCCCATGAAAGATTGGAGGGGTCACAAGCAATCCCACTTAAGTTCCAATCTCCTAGACCAAATTTATTTAAACATACTAAACCCGAAAATATACCCTAAATCATTTATTAAAAAGGAAAAAAGGAAATTCTAAACATCCAATAAAATGACGAAATTTTATTCCGTTCAGTCTTATCTCCCCAGTAATGTTTTAGACACTGAACATTGATCGCGTGATTTGTAACAAGTAATAAATATTTATAATGAAGTTCAAACCTAGACTAACTACTATCACGAAGAAAAGGCAAGCGCACCTATCGAACAATAGTATAGTAATGGCAAGACCGGGATATCGTACCCAAGGGAACCAAAAGTACTAGGAATAACTATCTTTTTATTATTTAACCTAGAAATAAAGAGGGGTTGTTTATTAAACTAATTAACTAAACTAATTAACTAATTAAACTAAAGCACAAAGAAAAGAATTGGGGAATTGATTTTAGGAAAAGCGATTGACTTGAGACAATACCTAAGGAAAAAATCCACCTAGACTTTACTTGTTATTCTGGCTCCGAATCGGACAATTTATTCATTCATCCTGTTCCGTAGAGATCCCTAAGATATGTTATTATCCCTATTCAAGACTAATAACATCTAATCCCTAGATTGAACAACCGAGACTTTTCTCTAATTGACATTCTAGGGTTGCATTAACTCGATCTATGGATCCCCTTATTAGGTTTCACCCTAATCCAACAAAATCTTGTCACCCTATTTCTAGGCGCACAATCAACTCCGCTTAATTATGATAAATGCACTCTTAGACAGGGTCTATTCCTCCTTTGAATAAGAGCTTATCTTAAATCAGTATCCTGGGATATCAAAACAAGAATTAAGAACACATAATTAAGAACAAGTTAAATATTTATCATACGATTCAGAAAATAATAACAAGATTCATCTTAGGTTTCATTCCCTTAGGTATTTAGGGGATTTAGTTCATAACTAAATAAGAAAACATCTTAGCAGAATGAAGAATACAAAACATAAAGAAAACCCAAAACTCCTGAAGGGAAATTAAGGAGAGATCTTCAGTCTTGATGATGAATCCGGCTTTTGAGATGGATCAATTGGCTTCCTTGGAGTAATTCCTTACCCTCTATTCTCCGTCTCTCATTTTCTTCCTCTTCTAGGGTGTATTTATAGGCTTTGGAATGCCTATGAGCCCTCAAAACTAGCCTTTTTCGAATTGGACTCAACTTGGGCTCCGCAGGGACACGCCCGTGCGACATGCCCGTGTTTGATGACTTTAGGCCGTGTTCTAGCCTGTTAGAATGGTACGGGCATGTGCTATACCTGTGTGAGTCATGCTCGAGCCTGCCACATTGACACGGCCATGTGGCTATCCGTGTGAGGAGGTCCAGGCCTTGTTGATTTCGTACTTTGGCCCATTTTCTCCGTTTTTGGCCTGTTTCTCATTCATTTTGCTCTCCTATGCTCTCCTAGGTATAAAACACAAAATTAAAGCATTAGGAGCATCAAATTCACCAATTCTTATGGAAAATCATCCATAAAATGCATTAAACATGGGGTAAAAATATGTATAAATTACGGTTTATCAAGCATTAACTTGAAAATTACCTCCCTTACCTTGGAGTTCAACAACTCCATATGGATAGACGCGATGAGTCGTAAATCGATCGGACCAACATGATTTTAGTTTACCTGAAAAGAACCTTAATCTGGAATTAAATAACAAAAATTGCTGAGCTGCTTCAAATGCTCGAACTCGAATGTGCTTGTCATGTCATTTCTTAAGTCTCTCATTGAGTAATTTGGCATTTTAGTACAAGAACATTCAGAATTCCTCTAGCTCATTGAGTTGGAGGATCTGTTTCTCTTTAGAAAGCTTAAGATCTAAGTTGAGTTGTCGAAAGGCCCAGTAAGTTTTGTGCTCTAACTCCAAAGGCAGATGATTGGATTTTCCAAAGGCCAACCTGTAGGGTGACATCCCTAAAGGTGTCTTATATGCTGTCCTATAAGCCCATAAAGCATCATCCAATCTTTTGGACAACTCTTGTCGGTTTGGGCAAACTACTTTGTCAAGTATGCCTTTGATCTCCTTGTTTTCCAGTTCAACTTGCCCATTCATATACGGATGGTAAGCTGAAGCGACCTTGTGTTTCACTCCATGTTTATCCAATAACCATTTCAACCACTTGTTCACAAAATGGGACCCTTCATCACTGATGATGGCTCTTAGCATCACAACCTTAGCATCATTTTATGGATATGCTTCAGCCTCAATCCACTTAGACACGTAGTCTACAGCTACCAAGATGTACTTGTGACCAAAAGACAGAGGGAAAGGACCGAGAAAATCAATACCCCAAACATCGAATAATTTTATCTCAATGATGTTTGTTCGAGGCATCTCATTTCTACTGGTGACATTTCTGACCCTTTGACATCGATCACAAATCTTTACGTAAGCGTATGCATCTTTGAATAGTGTTGGCCAAAAGAATCCGGCTTGCAATACCTTGGCTGCAGTACGTGTACCTCCGAAGTGTCCTTCACTTGGAGTTGAATGACAATGGTATAAAATCTTATGTACTTCATCTTCTACCACACATCTTCTAATCATTTAATCTGCGCACTTTTAAAACAAATATGGCTTTTCCTAAAAATAGAACTTCACATCATGAAGAAACTTTTTCTTTTGATTATACATCTTATCAATCGGCATCAAACCACAAGCTAAATAGTTAGTAATATCAGCAAACCAAGGGGTATTATGGACATGATTTACCTTTAATATGTGTTCATCTGGAAACGTTTCTTGAATTTGTATAAGAGGAGAGTTCCCTTCTTGCGGCTCCAATTTAAAGAAGTGATCTTCTACTTGGTTTTCCACTCCATTTTGACCTTGAATTTTTAGATTGAACTCTTGAAGTAAAAGTACCCATCAGATCAATCTCGGCTTAATGTCTTTCTTGGTAAGTAAATACTTAATTGCCAAGTGGTTCATATAGAAATTCACTTTGGTACCTACAAGATAAGATCAAAACTTGTCAAAAGCAATTTCCCTTTTACCGTATAATTTAGTTGAGCTCCTGTAAGAGTTCGACTTACATAGTAGATGGGATGAAATACTTTGTTCCTTCGCTAGCCCATAACAGCTCCTATCACGAAGTCACTTATGTCACACATCAATTCAAATGGAAAATCCTTGTTTGCTGTGAGAATAATGGGTGCCGAAACTAATCGACTCTTCAAATCATTGAAAGCTCTTAAGCATTCTTCATCAAATTTGAACGTCATGTCCTTTTCCAATAATTTGCATGAGGATTTAGAAATTTTGGAGAAGTCCTTGATGAATCTTCGATAGAAATCGGCGTGGCCCAAAAAGCTTCAACACCCTTTACAGATGTTGGAGATGGGAGTTTCTCTATAACATCTACCTTTTCTTTTTCTACTTCAATTCCATGTATCGTTATCCGATGCCCTAGAAAAATCCCTTCTTGTACCATGAAATGACACTTTTTCGAGTTGAGTACTAGGTTTGTTTCTTCGCATCGCCTTAGTACCTTCGCTAGATTGTCTAGGCAATCATCATAAGTATCTCCAAATACTGAAAAATCATCCATAAAAACTTCCAAATACTTCTCAAGCATGTCAGTAAAAATAGACATCATACATCTTTGAAATGTAGCAGGTGCATTACATAAACCAAATAGCATGCATCTAAATGCAAATATACAGGCAGGTGCATTGTCTTGTGCTAATCTTCCAGTGCTACTGTAATCTGATTATACCCTGAGTATCCATAAAGAAAACAACAGTAGTCTCGTCCTACTAGTCTATCCAACATTTGGTCCAAAAATGGCAAAGGAAAGTGATCTTTCCTAGTCGCCTTGTTCAGCTTCCCGTAATCGATGCAAATTCTCCATCCTATAACTGTTCTAGTTTGTATGAACTCGTTATTCCCATTTTCAATTACTATAATACCTCCTTTCTTTGGCACGCACTGGACCGAACTTACCCATGAGCTATCTGTGATGGGGTAAATTATACTCGCATCTAACCACTTGATGATTTCTTTCATGACTACGTCATTCATGATGGGGTTTAGTCTTTCATTGTCTATCAATCATCCCTTTCTCGCCATCTTCTAGTATGATCTTGTGCATGCATAAAGACAGACTAATTTCACGAATATTAGCTATAGTCCATCCAATAGCCTTCTTGATTTGTTTCAACACCAACATAAGTTTCTCTTCTTGCTCGGTAGTTAATTCTGCTGAAACAATCATAGGCAAAGTAGAAAAGTCACCTAAATTAACATATTTCAAATGTGAGGGAAGTACTTTCTGTTCTAATTTAGGTGGGTCCTCGATTGAAACTTTTGGTTGGGCATAATCCCTTTTCTATAATTTCAAAGATTCAAAGCGGATTAAATCCCCTTTGATTAGCTTCCAGCAACACTAAGTATTCATCCTCTTATTCATCATTCGGAGGATATCAAAATTTGTTCCAATGGATCCTCAACATAGTTGAGTTCCTTATCCACTATTAAATCCTCTAAATCAGATACTGCAGAACAATCATCAATTGTGTCAGGAAATCACATAGGCTTAAAAACATTAAATGTTACCTGGTCATCCTGAACACGCATGGTAAGCTCGACCTTCTGCACATCAATGAGGGTCCTTTCGTTTGCTAAGAATGGTCTTCCTAAGATAATTGGCTCCTCTTTGTCTGCTTCAAAGTCTAGAATAATAAAATCAACAAGGAAGATAAATTTATCTACACGTACCAATACATCCTCATTTTTTCCTTCTAGATATGCTAAGGATAGATCTGCTAATTGAAGTGTAACCGTAATGGGTCTAACTTCACCTATCCCCAACTTCCTAAATATTAACATAGGCATCAAGTTAATACTCGCACCTAAGTCACATAATGCCTTACCACGGTATGTTGCTCCAATGTTGCAAGGGATGGTAAACATCCAGGATCCTTCAACTTTGAGGGTAATTTGTCTTGAAGATATGCACTGCATTCCTTCATCAGAGCTACCGTCTCAAATTCTCCAAGTTTTCATTTTTTGAACAGGATATCCTTCATGAATTTGATTTAGTTTGGCATTTGCTCAGGTGCTTCAACCAACGGAATGTTGATATGAAGTTGCTTGAGTATGTCTAGGAACTTCTTGAATTGAATCTCCTGCTTCTGCTTTTGAATTCTTTGAAAGTAGGATGGTGGTGCTTTCTTTACTGGAACTGGTTGATTCGTCTTCTGTGGCAATTTTGCATCTAATAGAGTTGTTAGTTTATCAAAATTAGCTGGTTCTAAAATTCCCTTTTTGGGTTTTGTAGGTTTTGGTGCTTGTGAAACTGAAGTTTCAACACTCAGTTGAACTTTCTCTAAATCTTGAGTGTCAGCTTGCTCCTTTTTAGCTTCGATGGTGTTAGGCTCTACTGTCTTTCCACTCCTCAATGTCAATGCTTTCCAATGCTCCTTCCATAGATTCCTTAGATTCTTCGTATCACTAGGTAAAGCACCTTGTAGTCAATTCCTGAGTTTAGTAGCAAGCTGGCCCACTTGATTCTCCAAATTCCTTAGAGTAGCATCATTTTTCACCATGTATGCCTTCAATAAATTCTCTAAGCTATTGGATGATTCAGCTTGAGTTGGTTTTTGAACTTGTTAGGGGAAACTAGGCGACTGGGTTGGTCTAGGTTGGGCGTAAGTGTAACTGGTTCCAGCCCTTTAGTTACGCTAGGAAAAATTAGGGTGATTTCTCCACAATGGGTTATAGAAATTGGATTGTAATCCCTGCCTTCCTTGATTTTGGTTCTGGATACCATGTAATACACAAATTCTAGGTTCGATGGACATTCTTCAAACAAATGTCCTTCCCCATAATAAACACAAGCTATACTTTCAAATTGATTTGGTGGTTGTGCTGCAAGACTATTAGACCCATTAGTAGTAAGATTGTTTAACATTGAGGATATTGATGATACAAAAGATACGAGTGAAGTAAAAGCGTCTACTTCATGTATTCCAACAACTCGTCTTCCTGACACTGCTCGATTGGTTTGCCATTGGTAATTGTTACTGGCAACCCTCTCAATGATTTCATAAGCCTCATTATAAGACTTAGAAAGGAGAGCACCGCTAGCAGAGGCATCCACTACCATTCTCATGTAGGCATTGAGACCATTATAAAACGTCTCATGTTGGATCCAATGTGGGATTCCATGATGAAGGTACTTCCGTAATAATTCTTTGTACCTTTCCCATGCCTCATACAAGGACTCATCATCCATTTGTTGGAAAGCAATGATCTCATTCCTCAACTTAGTATTCTTGCTAGGTAGGAAATACTTCATAAGGAATTTTTCTGCTAACTCTTTCCAAACAAAAATTGAGTTTGGTGGCAGTGAGTTCAACCAGGCTCGAGCTTTGTCCCTTAGCGAATATGGGAACAGCTTCAATTGTAATGCATCTTCGGGTACTCCGGCTAACTTGAAAGAATCGCATACCTCTATAAACATTCTTAAGTGTAGGTGAGGATCTTCGGTAAGCATTCTACTAAATTGGCCCACTTTCTGAATCATCTAGAACATAACTGGCTTCAACTGGAACAGTTGTGCCTCAATTTTGGGTCTCTTAATACCCGGATTAAGATCATGAAATACAGGCACGGCATACTGTCGTAAAGCTCTATCCCTATCATCAGCAATAAGGATAGGATTTTGAGCAAGGTTTGCTTCGTTTTCTTGATTTGGATTTTCGAAGTTCATCTCTTTGGTCCTTCTTTGATTTGCTTATATTCTTAGCTGTCAAAAACTTCATTCAATCTCAGGGCCTACAGGGAGTAGATCAATAATTCGGTCAATACTAATAAACACCTAGAATAATCACAGAAAAATTAGTTAAGTTAAAAATTAAATGGAAAATAAACCAAAATGTAAAACCAACAAATTCACAAATAATGACTTTTTAAAGTAGTCCCCAGCAACGGTGCCAAAAACTTGGAACAACGAAAATGTGCAAGTGTACAGAATCGCAACAAGTAATAAAGTGACAAGTAAATGTCGAGTTATTGTACCCACAGGGACTGTGAAAATAATTATTTAGGAATTCAATTAAAAAACACTTTGGTGAAAAGACATTTTGTTTTAAAGAGGGTGATTAAGAACTAAAATTTAAAACTAAGTAAACTAAATAAATAAATATCAAATGCACGATCTCAAAATATGATTTAATCAAGTTGACATAATTGTGTTGGATTAATTACATTTCTTTAACTTAGAATTATTAAACTCATGCTTATGTTGTTACGAATAAATTTACGACAACTCAGTAATTTGCTAACTTATGAACATACTCACCTACACAAATCCATTCATCTCTTAACATATCCCTATGTTAATTCAAATGATTAAACATATTTTAAGAAGCTAACATGTTATTGCACATACATACTCATTAAATTGAACTAATCTCTTGCATATTCTTATGTCAATTTAAACGATTAATTAAATCTAATTAGAACATAAAAGACTATGTGAGGTAACAAGGTAACCTTACCTTGAAATAGTTTAATCACAATAATCTTGCAAGTTATGCAAGGAAAATGTATTGCCAGATACATTGCTAATTTAACCTTCAGCTATCTTAGAAGAATAAACATGCACTGATTAAGTACTGTGTCAATTAATTACAATTTCAATCTATTTAAATAATTAATTCATTAGTTCCCTCACAATTATAATGCAAGAACAACTTAGGCAAGATTCTACTTAATCAAGCCTTTTACCGAGGCTTATAATAGCATAAACACAATTTTAATAATTTAAGAGGACAAAATGCAATGAACCCAAAACAAATTAAAAGATAAGCTGATTAAATTAACCATTCCAACAACATAAATATTCATAGATATGCTCATCACAAAAACAAAAAATTAAACAGATATGGAACAAGAATCAAATCCGGTGTTTTTCTGTGGCTTGACTAGGTTGCTCCGTTCTTCCTTCTTTGTTGTTCCTCACTGATCAAGGCTGCTATGAACACTCAATTTTTGCTCCAAAATGGCTAAAGAAGATCCGTTTCTCAAGAGGAGAAATCGGCAAAAGAGTAAGGAACTTGAATGGAAAAAATGAGATGAGAAAATAAGGGAAGAGAGAAGAGATGTGAATGAATGAGGGATGCGTTGAATGATCAGCCAATGGGGGTTTTTTATAGCTGAATGTGACAGCTAAAATTTGCTGAAAATAGCATCCAAAGAGCCACCCCCTGGCCGGCCACCTATGTGGCAAAGTTGATGGCTTCAACTTTGCTAAATATGGCTTGGGGCAAATCTCCAAAGCCACCCAATTATAGAGGGGCTGAATTGCAATTTGAACAAGCCTTCAAGGGCTTCCTTGCAGCTTAAATAATTAGCTAATGAGCTGAATTGGGTCAGCACTTGGACGGTTTTGGGTTTTCCTTTTCTTGACCGGTTCGGTTCACTCGGTTTAGTTTAATCGGACCTCTTTATCATAATTAATTAATCTTAATTTATTAACCCAAATTAAATTGGATATAAATTAAAATTAATTATATTATGAATAAATACATATAATTTTGGACTGTCTGATGTTGAAATTTAGTTCACCGCGATACTTCAAATTGCTTCTCAGTTTTGTGCTTCTAGCAGTGTCTACCAAGCCATTTTTCTCCATTTGTTCAAATATATTGAAATTAACCAAAATTTATCAAAAATAATTTTGAAATTAACTAAAATTAAAAATGTTCATATTTTAAGTGCACTTTAATTATTTTATAAAAAGTAATTATTTTTCGACAAGAACTTAACCAAATTCGCATGAATTTAAGTTAAAAAGGGTATGAAAAAGTGTGCAAATTTTTGTGTTTCTAGGGGATAAGTCTCTTGAGTTACGTTTTCGTCAGGTTGAGAATGGCGGCACTACTGATTTTAGGGTAAGCACTAATGGGGTACTTTGTTTCCGCAATCGGATTTGTGTATCGAATGATGAGGATTTAAGACAGTCGATTCTGAGGGAGGTGCATAGTATCCCTTATGCTATGCATCGTAGAGGAAATAAGATGTACCGAGATCTTTGAGAATTATACTGGTGGCCAGGGTTGAAACGTGAGGTTACCGACTTTGTTGCTTGTAGTTTGACTTTTCAGCAAGTTAAGGCTGAGCACCAGTTACCTTCTGGTTTGCTACAGCCGATTAAGAAACCGCTATGGAAATGGAAGCGTGTGTCGATAGACTTCGTCAGTGGGTTACCCTTGACACCCACTAAGAAGGATTCTGTTTGGGTCATTGTGGATCGATTGACCAAGTCAGCGTACTTCATACCGGTTCGTACTCAGTATTCTTTTCAGAAGTTGGCGAAGCTCTACATTTTTGAGATAGTGAGACTGCATGGGGTACTGGTTTCAATTATCTCCGATAGAGATCCTTGCTTCACGTCTCAGTTCTAGAGAAAGTTACATGAGGCTCTAGGTTCAAGGTTGGATTTCAGTACCGCTTTCCATCCTTAGATAGATGGCCAATCTGAGAGGATGATTCAAATACTGGATGATATGTTGAGGAGTTGTGTGATTGATTTTCAAGACAATTGGTGTAACAGCCCAATTTTGGGGCTAGTCGAAATAGTGATTTTGAAACCACTAAACCGAGGTTGAGGAAATTATTTTAAATATCATTTTATGTATTGTAGCATGATTAGATGAGTACTTGAAAATTTTGGTGATTTAATTTTAGCGATTGCTAGCCTAATTGTGAAAAAAGACTAAATCGCATAAAGTGTAAAAGTCCTATTTTGTTAGATAAGAGTGTCATTTAGCTAAAGAACCTAAATTGGGGGCCTTAAAGAGCAATTAGACCCTTAGAGAATAGGGTGGCCGGCCATAAGGGGGACAAATTGATGGGAAAGTCAAAATTAGGTGATGTTTTGGTCACCAATTTTGACTAGTTTTAAATAAAATAAAACAAAAAAAGGCTTCATCTTTTTATTTCTTCTTCTTCGACCAATTTTCATCTTCAAATGGGGGGTTTTGAGAGCTCAAAATATCAGCCATTAACATCTCTTACAAGTAAGTCATTTATAAGGTTATTCTTGATGATTTTTGTATTTTTGGACTCGTTGTAACATAAGCTTTCTATGAAGAGGATTATTTTGCAAAATGGTTGAGAGATTAGGGTTTTTCCCTGAAAGTGTATGTGCATTTTTCTGAAATCTTATGGAAGAATATGAGTATTAGATGTGTAATAAACAACATTTTTGAAGGGATTTTTCATAAAAACCCTAATAGGGACTATTTTGCATAAGTTGGAAATTTGTTGATAAATGTGAGAAATAATGGAAATTTTGGATTGCTTCTAGTATAAAAATTAATCAGATAGGTTTATAATATGACGGAATTCGATAAAAATCAATTTTTGAGCATAGGGGTAAAATGGTCATTTGTGAAAGTCTAGGGCGAAATAGTCATTTTGCACAATTATGAACTTTTAGGCGTCTAAATTGATATGCTGATGAAATAAATGAATTCTATTAATTTAGATCAATAGAAATGTGATTCGAGTCTTGATCGGGGTAAGACAAAAGTTTACGAGGATTAATCTTGTCTTCATCATTTTGTATCGAGGTAAGTACATATGTAAATAATGTGTTATTGAAGCTTACTTTGGTATATTTTAATAATATACATGTGTAATTAGCTTATTGTTGTTATGTATCTAAATTGTTGCCATGAATGTTTGTTTAAATGACATGTTCTGTGAGTAAATTTCAATGTGAGCAAATGCGATGCTATTCGATTAGATATGAAGCCCCGTTGAACATTAGACATAGCATAGGATACACAGGGGCGTGTTATGAAAATTATATGGTCTGAACTCATAAATTGAGTCTAAGTTCATGAGATAAATGCTATAGGTAACGTGGGTCTGGGTACTGACTTTGTGTACAGACACGTGAGTGGCTCAATGAGCATACATTACATGATCGTTATGAGGTCTGGGTCCTAACTTGATAAAAAGGCTCGTTAGTAACTCAAATGTGAGCGTTTCATAGCACGAGGAAGCCCTGATTTCTTATATGGCATTTAGACGCAAATTCCTCGCGTATCCATATGTATTTGTATAGTTTAACGGGTAACCCAAAGATTTAGTTAGTGAACACTTTGATGAGGCATGCATACCAAACTCATGGTTAGGACCTGAGTAAAGAACTAGGTGTATTAAGTATACATGAATGAAAAGAAGAGTAAGATAGAGACGTTAAGTGATTTATATCTTATAAGCATGACAAGCTACCGTTGGATGAATATGATTTTCTTATAATTACACTTTATTTTCATATATGTACTTACTAAGCTCCCACGCCTACCCTCCTTTCTTTTCTTTCCTTATAGTGCCACCAAGATAGCATTGGGGATCCAGCGACATCAAAAGCTTCGATCACACTATCACTCAAGACCTTGGTTTAGCTAGTTTCATTGTTATGTTTTCTGGCATGTATAGGGCCTCGAGTCTTTGTTTAGTGTTTTGTTAGTTAGCCATAATGTGTTGGCTTATATGATGAATATGATACTCATTTTGTATAAGGCCATGGATGATGGTCAATATTCATTTTTATTTATAAATAGAAAATGAAATTTTCATGGATGATTAAATTTCATAAATGAAATGTTGTCTGTTGTGGTTATTTTGGCTATGTGATGTGCCCTTATGTTAGTATAAAGTGCTTTTTGTGCAGGTTACATAAGTAAGGGTGAGAAAAAGGCTTGGTAAATAGCCTAATTTTGTCCACACTGGTAGGCACAAGGGCGTGTGTCTAGGCCGTGTGTGACACACAGTTCACCACATGGGCGTGTGATATGGCTGTGTGTCCCCTGCACGTAAGAATTGTAAGTCAGTATTCATGGTAGTAAACACACGAATAGAGACACGGCTGTGTGTCTCAGCCATGCGAAGGGCACGGCCTAGCACACGGGCGTGCGCCTTGGCCACGTGGCCCTTAAGGATTACTGACGTCAGAAATAGAATGTCCAAGTTTTTGTACACGGGCATGTCATGGACGTGTGAAGGAGACGGGCCAGAGACACGGGCGTGTTCCAGACCGTGTTAAAACCCCTATAGGTGTGCATTTAGAATTAATTCCACATGGGTATAGAGCACGAGTGTTTCCTTGTATTGCTTAGGCCGTGTGAGCCACACAGGCCAATAGCACGACCATGTTGAATTGTCACACGGGTGTGTACCCGTTTGTTAAGAGTTATTTTTTAAGTTCTTTAAAGGACTTGGATTCTTTCCGAATGGGTTCCAATAGATGTTTTAGGCTTAGTAGGCTCTTATTAAGGAGTTTATAAATAAAATTGAAAAGTTTTAATGTGACCTTTTTTTGGTGTTATGAAAATGTCTATATGCATAAGTTTAAGTTAGGTAATGCCTCATATTCTGACCCAGCGTGGGGCATGGGTGTGAGGTGTTACATTTACTGGTATCAGAGCTACGATTTAGTCGATTCTAGGACTAATGTAGCGTGTGTATGAGTCTAGCTATATATTCCATGAATAAATTGTGATAGTGTGACAATTCCTGATCTTTTAAATTGTGTTTCATATAGTAATGGATCCCGAACGAACTATGGCGGACGACATAGAAAGTAATACGCCATCCCTTACTGAAAGGGTGGTTCCATTCGATAATCAACCTCCCACATGATGAATGTGGGAGAAGTAGGAGGAGAAGGGGCTCGAGTGGTCTTTCTCCACATGATGAATGAGTGGTACACGGAATTTCTCCGAGCAAACCCAAATGCTCAATCCCCTCTACCCCAACTTATCCCTCAAGGGTATGGACCTTGAGAGGCGAAATCGACCTCCAGTGTATAAGATTCAGAAGCATAGAGCCAAGGAGTTCTGTGCTAATAAAGATGATGACCTTGAAAGGGAAAAATTCTGGCTTGAGAATACCATCAAGGTATTCGATGAATTATCTTGCACTTCCGAAGAATGTTTAAAGTGTGCCATATCCTTGTTGATGGACTCTGCATAGTACTAGTGGAAGACGTTAGTTTCGGTGGTGCCTTAGGAAAAGGTCAGATGGGAATTCTTCCAAGAGGAATTCTAGAAGAAATACATCAGTGAAAGATTTATGGATCAAAAGCATAAGGAATTCCTTAACTTTAAACAAGGCCGCATGACGATCACTGAATATGAAAGAGAGTTCGCCTGACTTAGTAAGTATGCTTGGGAGTGTGTATCCTTCGAGGCCAAGATGTGTATAAGGTTCGAAGACAGACTTAATGAGGACATTAGACTACCAGTGGGTGTCCTTGAGTTGAAAGAGTTTGTAGTACTTGTTGATCGGGCTTGTAAAGCCAAGAAATTAATAAAGGAAAAGAAGAAAACCTAAGCAGAAACTAGACATGTATGGAAGAGACAATTGAGCAAGTAATTTTCATCACAGTGTAAGAAATCTAGAGACGCCTACTGTGACAGTCCTAATTCGACCCTAGTCGGAATGTGGTTTCGAGGCCACAAGACCGAGTCCCAAAATTTATTTAAAAATTTGGTTGCATATCCTCTATGAGTATTAGTGCATGTGTGAAAATTTGATGTTTTAATTTAGACTTAAGAATGTGAATTTCATGTGATTGACTTGTTGAGAACTTAAGAAAATATGATAGGGGGATATGTAAGGACCAAATAATAACAAAGTGAGGAAACTTGGGCTTGCATGTCAAGTTGCCCAAAAAACCCAAGTAGTGGCCGGCCAAGCCATGATGCCCATCACTAGGTTGAATTTCATTGCAATTCTTTTATTAGTTAGCAATTAAAATAAATTAAAGAAAGGAATTAAAAAGAAAAGATGAATAAAATAAGGAAGGAAGAGGGAGTATTCATCTTCTTTCTTTTCTTGCAATTGCCGTGAGTTAAGAGAAGGAAAGAAGAAATGCTCTAGACATTCGGCCAACTCAAAAGGGGTTGATTAAGGTAGGATTTATGTTACTTTTACTAAATTCTTGTGAAATTCTAGTTAGTAGCCAATGTCTTATTACAACCCATATGTTAATTTTCTACCTAAAAGGGTACTTAGATGGCATATGGTTAGGAAGAGGTAAATGCTAAGTGTATGGTGCTTTTGATGGTGTGAATGGAAGTAGTGGAAAAGTAAAAGAAAATTTATGTAGAAATGTGGTATATGTGGATTTATAGGATGTTACAAATAGATGTGAAGCCATGCTAGATTAGGAAAAATTCGGTCAAGTGTTCATGAGATGAAGGTGAATTAAAGATGATAGTATAGTTGATATCATATATATATGTATGCATATTCGGCCATCAAATTAAGAGCATAGGTGATGTTGAGTCTAAGCTTTGCACATTCGGCCATATATATATATGCATGTGTGATTGGATTATTGATAGTAGGGCGATAGCATATGGTTATTAGCGGAATAGCTCAAAAACATATGGTAGGAAGATAAGAATTAGTCATGTATCTCCTATGATATGAAATCATTAATATTTTGATATAAATATTTAGCAAAACGGTTAAACTAGTTAATTTGTTGATTAAGCTCAAGAAGTTAAAGGAGGAGAATCAAGCAAAGGCAAAGGAAAGAACATCGAGTAGCCGAGTTGGAACCGTTTTACCCAACACAATGTAAGTTATTAAGCATATATATTTTGTATTGATTTAAATAATCATAATACTTATGTACTTATGCCGAATGGGATGATATATAAATGCATGTAGTGACAAAATTATCGATTGTAAAAAGAAGTGAGATGTATTGAGTTGTTGATTTCGGCACTAAGTGTGCGGGTATAAACATTTACGATAATGAGATTGGCACTAAGTGTGCGAATTTGACTATTAAGCACTAAGTGTGCGGACTTACTATATATTTTTGAATAATTATTAACGTTAAGTGTGTGACTTCATCGAGTAAATCATGGACAGCGGAATGAGTAGATATTTTGAGTTCATAAGGAATAGATGTTATGTTTATATTTGGAACTGAGCTTTGTAAGTCTTGAACCTATGTGGTGAGTATATTTGAAGTTAGGAACATAAGATTATTGTGGAGTAGATGAAATGCTATTATTAGTATAATCTAAACGAAAATAAAATGATGTGTGGAAATGCATCAAATATCATATCGAATATCATACGAGATGTCAATGGAGGCTTGGCTAGTTCAGAGCATGTAATGATAAATGTGCGTGAAATTATAGCATAGTCGGTATGGATGGAGTACCTAATCTTGCATTATTTGTTTTCTTTTATGATATTTTATAAATGGACAGCAGTGTAATGCTTATGACTTACTGAGTTATATACTCATTCGGTGTGTTTATTTGTCACTTATTCAGGTTCCTTTGATCCATTTTTGTGTGCTCGGGACCATCGTCGAAGTCATCACAGCAGCTTGCAACTTTTTGGTATCTTCTTCTTAGTTGGTCTAAGAGAACATTTCGGCATGTATAGGCTATTATGTTTTGTTTGACCTTGGTATGTATACTTTTAGCCATGCGAAAATGGCATAAATGTTAAGTTGGATTTGGTCTTATGATACTTAGGTATAAGCAATAGTTAAAGTCTATTTGATTATTATGCCGTTTGTCATGGCTAATCATTTCCGGTGTTACACTCACGATATGGCTATTGAGTAGTAAGGAAATGCTTGGTAATGATTTGCCTTTGGTATGGCTAGTCATGATCATACTTGGTGGTATGTTTGTTAAATTACTTTAATAGGTAAAATTTACTCTAATAATAGATGCAGACAGCAGTAGGGATGTGAAATTGAAAAATCACTAAAAATAGTAGAAATGGAACTAAATAATCAATAAATTATGAAATCGAAGCTTGATGAGTCTATTTTCACATGGAAGAAGTAAAACAAGTATATGAGCTATATTGTATGAGATATTTAAAATCTCGTGAAACAAGGTGAGAACTATTTCTGGATCCCCTGTTCCGAATTTGGAAAATCATCATAATTTCTAAAAAGATAATTAGAAGTCATACCTTATATGTAAAGATCCCTTATTGAGTCTAGTTTTATTAGGGACAAACGAAATAGTCATTGAATCTTTGTACAGAGAGATATCTGGTTCGTAATACATAGAGGTTAGAGTAGTCAAGCCCCGAAACAGGGGAGACTTTATCTAATAAACTGTACTAATTGGACGGACTAAAAATTGTGGAAAATTTTAGTAGATAGATATATGAGTCTAGTTTCAGGAAAAATTCGCGGAATTAAATTTCGAGTTTCAGAACTCACGATAGGAATTTTTAAGTGACTATAACGCAGATTGACAGTTTGTCTGGGAGTTTTAAAATAAATTGTTTGAGTTGTATAAGTGATGAATTAAGCCAGATTACACCTCGTGTTCGATCCCGGTGACGGCCACGGTTTCGGGGTGTTACATTTTATTGGTATCAGAGCTATTGTTTAGTCGGTTCTAGGACTACCATAGCGCGTATGAGTCTAGCTATAAATGCCTTAATGTTAGTGTTTAATAGTGTGATGACTTCTGACGGCTAAAATTTTTGTTTTGATTAGTAAATGGATCCTGGCTTAGAGAGAACCTTAGCAGATGACGTTGAAAGTGTAGCGGCTGCTCCTGCGCAAGGGACACCGCCTGTTGAACCTCAGTCATCTTCGAATAATCAAAATGAGGGGGCAAAGCAAGCCTTCTTTACTATGATGAACGAGTGGGTCGTACAATATGCCCGCACTAATCCGGCTGCCCAACCATTCCCGAATTTAAATAATCCACCCCAAGAGCCTATAATGCCATCGACTACTGATCCTGTAAGGCCAAGTAAACCACCTGTAGACTTGATTAGGAAGCGCGGGGCCGAGGAATTCAGAGCCGTAGTTACTGATGATGCTAAAAGGGCCGAGTTCTGGCTTGATAACACCATCCGAGTTTTTGATGAATTGTCCTGCACACCTGATGAGTGTTTAAAGTGTGCTATATCTTTGTTGCGAGACTCAGCCTACTATTGGTGGAGGACCTTGATTTCCATAGTCCCGAAGGAACGAGTTACTTGTGATTTCTTTCAAACAGAGTTTCAAAAAAATATATTAGCCAACGGTTCATCGATCAAAAGCGTAAGGAATTCTTGGAACTTAAGCAAGGTCGCATGACAGTATCTGAATACGAATGTGAGTTCGTAAGACTCATTCGATATGCTCGGGAGTGTGTAGCCGATGAAATTGCTATGTGCAAAAGATTTGAGGAAGGATTGAATGAAGATTTAAAGCTACTAGTGGGTATTTTAGAGATAAAAGAATTTGTAACACTAGTTGAACGAGCTTGCAAGGCGGAAGAACTTGGAAAGGAGAAAAAGAAGGAAGAATCTGAAGCTAGAGACTTTCGTAAAAGATCAACGAGTAGAACTCCGTTCTCAGCTATAAAGAAGTTCAGGGAGGACACTCACAAACCGAAGACGACTGCGGGAATTTTTATTGGGACACAACCATTAACAGACTCACGAGCTACTTCAGTTGCTAGTGTGGGTAACAGTCGCCAAGAAAAACCTGAATGTCCACAATGTGGAAGAGGACACATAGGTGAATGTTGGGGTAAGTCCACTAACAGGGCCTGTTACAGATGCGGTTCGAAGGATCACTTCATTAGATATTGCACGAAATTCGATGAGAGAAATAAGATGCAAGGTGCAAGACCTAGTAGAACAACGGTTAGGGGTAGACCACCGAGAATTTCAGGAGGCAGGGGTGGTGGTCAGAGAGGGACTTTTGATACGGCTGTTCGATCTGAGACCCGTACTCCTGCTAGGGCATATGCCATCCGTGCACGAGAGGAAGCATCCTCCCCTGATATTATCACTAGTACTTTCACTCTTTTTTATACTAATGTAATTGCATTAATCGACCCTGGCTCTACTCATTCTTATGTATGTGAGACTTTAGTATCCAGTAAGACTCTTCCTATTGAGTCTACTGAGTTCGTAATTCGAGTGTCAAATCCCTTGGGTCAATATGCGCTTGTTGACAAAGTGTGTAAGAGATGCCCTCTAATGATCTGAGAATCCTATTTCTGGCCGATTTGATGCTTTTGCCATTTGATGAATTTGATGTTATTCTTGGTATGGACTGTTTGACCATATATGACGCAGTGGTGAGTTGCAAAAGAAAAACCATTGATTTAAGGGGTGCAAATAATGAGATAGTCCGAGTTGAGTCTACTAATTTAAGGGGAGTGCCAGCAACAATATCCTCGATGATCACTCGGAGATATGTGAGGAAGGGGTGTGAAACATATCTTGCGTATGTATTTGATAGCAAAGAGACAGAAAGGAAACTTGGATCGGTACCGGTGGTTTGCGAGTATTTAGATGTTTCTCCTGAGGAGTTACCGGGGTTGCCACCTGTTCGAGAGGTAGAATTTGGCATCAAACTTGTACCTGGTACCACGCCAATCTCGATAACCCCGTATCGTATGGCATTGACGGAATTAAAGGAATTGAAAATTCAGTTGCAAGAATTGATGGATAGAGGTTTTGCTCGACCGAGTTTTTCACCATGGGGTGCACCAGTATTTTTTGTGAAAAAGAAGGATGGAACCATGAGGTTGTGCATCGACTATCGTCAGTTGAATAAAGTAACAATAAAGAATAAATATCCGTTACCGCGTATTAATGATTTGTTTGATCAATTGAAGGGAGCCTCAGTGTTTTCAAAGATAGATTTGAGGTCGGGTTATTATCAGTTGAGAGTTAGAGACTTAGACATACCCAAAACTGCTTTTAGAACGAGATATGGTCACTACGAATTCTTAGTGATGCCGTTTGGGCTTACTAATGCCCCTGCGATATTCATGGATTTAATGAATCGAATTTTCAGACAATACTTGGATCAGTTTGTGGTTGTGTTTATTGATGATATTTTAATTTATTCCCAAGATAAAGCTGAACATGCCGAGCATTTGAGATTAGTATTACAGATTTTACGAGACAAGCAGCTATACGCGAAATTCAGTCAATGCAAATTTTGGTTGAGAGAGGTTAGCTTTTTGGGGCACGTCGTATCCGTATCGGGAATTAGAGTTGATCCGAACAAAATTTTGGCCATACTCGATTGGAAACCTCTGAGGAATGTTACTGAAGTTAGGAGCTTTTTGGGACTTTCCGGATACTACCGACAGTTTGTAAAAGGTTTTTCGATGATAGCTGCACTGTTGACGAAACTACTTCAAAAAGATGTTGAGTTTGAATGGTCAGGAAGCTGTCAGGAAAGTTTCAATCGACTAAAAACCTGTTTAACTGAAGCTCCAGTATTAGTACAGCCGGAGTCCGGTAAAGAATTTGTCATTTATAGTGATGCATCCTTGCTTGGGCTAGGGTGTGTGTTGATGCAAGAAGGTCGAGTTGTGGCTTACGCGTCGAGATAATTAAAGCGGCATGAGAGAAACTATCCGACCCATGATCTTGAATTAGCGGCCATAGTGTTCGCCTTGAAAATATGGCGACATTACTTGTTTGGAGAAAGGTGTCATATTTACTCAGACCACAAAAGTCTTAAATATTTGATGACTCAAAGAGATCTGAATCTGCGACAAAGACGCTGGCTTGAATTGTTGAAAGATTATGAACCTATCATTGATTATCACCTGGGCAAAGCTAACGTGGTTGCCGATGCTTTAAGTCGTAAAGCATTATTTGCTTTGAGAGCGATGAATGTTCACCTGTCTGTCTCACCAAAAAATGTGATAGTAGCTGAATTAAAGGCCAAACCATTATGGATTCGTCAAATATTTGAATCCCAGAAAGTCGATGATGAATTGGTTGCTAAACGAGCTGAATGTGCTTCGAATGAGGAATCAGAGTTTCGGATTGATGACAATGATTGCTTGACATTCAATGGTCGATTATGTGTTCCAAGAAATTCGGAACTTATTTCGATGATTTTGAATGAGGCTCATAATAGCCGAATGTCTATCCACCCGGGTAGCACAAAAATGTACAATGATTTGAAACGTCAATTTTGGTGGTCTGGTATGAAACGAGATATCTCTGACTTTGTGTCGAATTGTTTGATATGTCAACAAGTGAAAGCGGAACATCAAGTGCCTTCGGGATTACTTCAGCCAATCATGATACCCGAATGGAAATGGGATCGGGTAACAATGGATTTTGTATCTGGTTTACCATTGACACAAAATAAGAAAGACTCGGTCTGGGTTATCGTTGATAGATTGACAAAGACTGCTCATTTTATCCCTGTCCGTACAGATTTTTCGCTTGATAAATTGGCAGAATTGTATGTCTCTCAGATTGTAAGATTACACGGGGTACCTATTTCTATTGTGCCGGATAGAGATTCGAGATTCACCTCACGATTTTGGAAGAAATTGCAAGAAGCTTTGGGTACCAAGTTGCATTTTAGCACTGCTTTTCATCCACAGACTGATGGTCAATCCGAACGGATAATTCAGATACTCGAGGATATATTGAGATGTTGCATCCTTGAGTTTAGTGGCCTTTGATTGAATTCGCGTACAACAATAGTTTTCAATCAAGCATTAAGATGGCACCTTACGAGGCTTTGTACGGTCGTAAATGCCGTACACCATTGTTTTGGATCGAGCTCGGTGAAAGTAAAATTTTCGGATTCAATTTGATTAAAGATGCTGAGCAGAAAGTAAAAATAATTCGTGAAAGTCTGAAGGCAGCATCAGATCGTCAGAAGTCGTACGCGGATTTGAAACGAAAAGACATTGAGTATCAAGTGGGAGATAAAGTGTTTCTAAAAGTTTCACCTTGGAAGAAGATACTCAGATTTGGCCGTAAGGGCAAATTGAGTCCGCGGTTCATTGGGCCTTATGAAATATCCGAACGAGTTGGTCTAGTTGCATTTAGATTGATTTTACCCCCCGAACTTGAAAAGATTCATAACATTTTTCATGTCTCGATGCTTCGACGATATAGGTCCGATCCATCACACATAATTACTCCATCTGAGATCGAAATTCAATCGAATTTGAGTTACGAGGAAGAACCAGTTTGCATTCTAACACGTGAAGTAAAAGAATTGCGAAATAAGAAAATCCCATTAGTGAAGGTACTCTGGCATAAACATGGGGTCGAAGAACTTATTTGGGAGCTCGAGGATTCGGTGAAAGAACGTTATCCAAATTTATTCGCTGGTAAGATTTTCGGGGACGAAAATTTTTGAGTGAGGAAGAGTTGTGACAGTCCTAATTCGACCCTAGTCGGAATGTGGTTTCGAGGCCACAAGACCGAGTACCAAAATTTATTTAAAAATTTGGTTGCATATCCTCTATGAGTATTAGTGCATGTGTGAAAATTTGATGTTTTAATTTAGACTTAAGAATGTGAATTTCATGTGATTGACTTAGTTGAGAACTTAAGAAAATATGATAGGGGGATATGTAAGGACCAAATAATAGCAAAGTGAGGAAACTTGGGTTTGCATGTCAAATTGCCCAAAAAACCCAAGTAGTGGCCGGCCAAGCCATGATGCCCATCCACTAGGTTGAATTTCAATGCAATTCTTTTATTAGTTAGCAATTAAAATAAATTAAAGAAAGGAATTAAAAAGAAAAGATGAATAAAATAAGGAAGGAAGAGGGAGTATTCATCTTCTTTCTTTTCTTGCAATTACCGTGAGTTAGGAGAAGGAAAGAAGAAATGCTCTAGACATTCGGCCAACTCAAAAGGGGTTGATTAAGGTAGGATTTATGTTACTTTTACTAAATTCTTGTGAAAATCTAGTTAGTAGCCAATGTTTTATTACAACCCATATGTTAATTTTCTACCTAAAAGGGTACTTAGATGGCATATGGTTAGGAAGAGGTAAATGCTAAGTGTATGGTGCTTTTGATGGTGTGAATGGAAGTAGTGGAAAAGTAAAAGAAAATTTATGTAGAAATGTGGTATATGTGGATTTATAGGATGTTACAAATAGATGTGAAGCCATGCTAGATTAGGAAAAATTCGGTCAAGTGTTCATGAGATGAAATTTTGTGTTTAGGTGAATTAAAGATGATAGTATAGTTGATATCATATATATATGTATGCATATTCGGCCATCAAATTAAGAGCATAGGTGATGTTGAGTCTAAGCTTTGCACATTCGGCCATATATATATATGCATGTGTGATTGGATTATTGATAGTAGGGCGATAGCATATGGTTATTAGCGGAATAGCTCAAAAACATATGGTAGGAAGATAAGAATTAGTCATGTATCTCCTATGATATGAAATCATTAATATTTTGATATAAATATTTAGCAAGACGGTTAAACTAGTTAATTTGTTGATTAAGCTCAAGAAGTTAAAGGAGGAGAATCAAGCAAAGGCAAAGGAAAGAACATCGAGTAGCCGAGTTGGAACCGTTTTACCCAACACAATGTAAGTTATTAAGCATATATATTTTGTATTGATTTAAATAATCATAATACTTATGTACTTATGCCGAATGGGATGATATATAAATGCATGTAGTGACAAAATTATCGATTGTAAAAAGAAGTGAGATGTATTGAGTTGTTGATTTCGGCACTAAGTGTGCGGGTATAAACATTTACGATAATGAGATTGGAACTAAGTGTGCGAGTTTGACTATTAAGCACTAAGTGTGCGGACTTACCATATATTTTCGAATAGTTATTAACGTTAAGTGTGCGACTTCATCGAGTAAATCATGGATAGCGGAATGAGTAGATATTTTGAGTTCATAAGGAATAGATGTTATGTTTATATTTGGAACTGAGCTTGGTAAGTCTTGAACCTATGTGGTGAGTATATTTGAAGTTAGGAACATAAGATTATTGTGGAGTAGATGAAATGCTATTATTAGTATAATCTAAACGAAAATAAAATGATGTGTGGAAATGCATCAAATATCATATCCAATATCATACGAGATGTCAATGGAGGCTTGGCTAGTTGAGAGCATGTAATGATAAATGTGCGTGAAACTATAGCATAGTCGGTATGGATGGAGTACCTAATCTTGCATTATTTGTTTTCTTTTATGATATTTTATAAATGGACAGCAGTGTAATGCTTATGACTTACTGAGTTATATACTCATTTGGTGTGTTTATTTGTCACTTATTTAGGTTCCTTTGATCCATTTTTGTGTGCTCGGGACCATCGTCGAAGTCATCACAGCAGCTTGCAACTTTTTGGTATCTTCTTCTTAGTTGGTCTAAGAGAACATTTCGGCATGTATAGGCTATTATGTTTTGTTTGAACTTGGTATGTATACTTTTAGCCATGCGAAAATGGCATAAATGTTAAGTTGGATTTGGTCTTATGATACTTAGTTATAAGCAATAGTTAAAGTCTATTTGATTATTATGCCGTTTGTCATGGCTAATCATTTCCAGTGTTACACTCACGATATGGTTATTGAATAGTAAGGAAATGCTTGGTAATGATTAGCCTTTGGTATGGCTAGTCATGATCATACTTGGTGATATGTTTGTTAAATTACTTTAATAGGTAAAATTTACTCTAATAATAGATGCAGATAGCAGTAGGGATGTGAAATTGAAAAATCACTAAAAATATTAAAAATGGAATTAAATAACAAATAAATTATGGAGTCGAAGCTTGATGAGTCTATTTTCACATGGAAGAAGTAAAACAAGAATATGAGCTATATTGTATGAGATATTTAAAATCTCGTGAAACAGGGTCAGAATGATTTCTGGATCCCCTGTTCCAAATTTGGAAATTTACCATAATTTCTACAAATATAATTAGAAGTCATACCTTACATGTAAAGATCCCTTATTGAGTCTAGTTTTACTAGGGACAAACGGAATAGTCATTGAATCTCTGTACAGAGAGATATCTAGTTCGTAATACACAGAGGTCAGAGTAGTCGAACCCTGAAACAGGGGAGACTTTAACTAATAAACTGTACTAATTGAACGGACCAAAAATTGTGGAAAAATTTTAGTAGATAGATATATGAGTCTAGGTTCAGGAAAAATTCGCAGAATTAAATTTTGAGTTTCAGAAGTCACGATACGAATTTTTAAGTGACTATAACGCAGATTGACAGTTTGTCTGGGAGTTTTAAAATAAATTGTTTGAGTTGTATAAATGATGAATTAAGCCAGATTACACCTCGTGTTCGATCCCGGTGACGGCCACGGTTTCGGGGTGTTACACCTACTCTAATTCTCATGCATTAGCTGGACATTCGTACCGAGATCATAGGAAACAAGATTAGGATTTTAAGTTTTGGGCTACATCAGTGGCTAGTGTGGGCAATGTCAGATCTTCCAAACCAGAATGCCAGCTTTGTGGTCAAGATCATTTCGGGAAGTGTAGAATGAACATTAGATCTTGTTTCTGATGTGGTTCTCAAGACCACTTCATTAAAGATTACCTCAAAATGACTGACAAAGAGAAATTTCAGAGTACAAGGCCGAGTGGCACCAATTTTAAAGGAAGACCATAGAAGAATGTTAGAGTTGGGGCTGGTAGCAAAAATGTGATGAGAGACACTACCGTAAGGTCTGAAGCTAGAACCTATGCCATACGTGCACGTGAAGATCCACCCTCTCCTAAGGTGATCACCGGTACATTCTCTCTCTATGATAATACTATTATTGCTTTGATTGACCCTTGTTCTACTCATTTGTATGTGTGCATGAAGTTGGTGTCTAGCACGAATATGCCTGTTGAGTCTACGGAATTTATGATTAAAGTGTCAAACCCACAAGGTGTAACACCCCTTACCCATAACCGTCATCAAACTAGGGTTACGAGGCATTACCAGACAGACAGAACATTTCAAACCAATTCAGAATCACAGATATCAAATAACATTAATACATAGGCAATCAACAATATTTCATCTCTTATGAAGGTCTACGAGACCTAAAACATACTTTCAAGGACAGTCAGGAATAAACCGAACACATTCATAAATTTCAAAACTTAGAAAATTTTTCAATTCTGTTGAGGTCACACGCCCATGTGGCCAGGCCGAGTGCCTCACACGGGCACCAGACATGCCCATGCGAACCAGCCGTGCCAAAACAAGGCATACATAATGACTTTCACCCACGGCCAACAGACACACCCATGTGCTATGGCCGTGTGATACTTAGCTAGCTACTGACTTAAGCCCACGGCCATATGACACGCCCATGTGTCTTATCCGTGTGATCTTAGGAGGTTACTACTTTGCAAACACAGCCACAAGGGACGCCCGTGTTCCCTGACCGTGTGGCACAATTTAGGCTTGGTTTAAGCCAACTTGCCACCCCTTTTTGGGTCATTCCTACAAGCAATATTAAACAACATTTGTACCAAAATTTTTAGCCAATTCCATGCTCAAAACATGCTTTATTAAAACCAAATCATCATCATTCTATAACCTATTCAAATCCATACCAAACACATTAAAAATCCTATTACAACAACATCCTAATATGCTCATTTCATAATTCACTTAAGACACATTCTAACTCATGCTTAAACTTACCATTTGCTAGCCAACTCTCATGGCATAACATATATACATAATAAAGCTTAAATACATAAACATTCTAGCCTATACATGCCATACTTAAAAATATTTACATTTTCAAAACTACAAAAATGAGTTCGATAGTATAGTGATAATCCTTAATGGTCCCCGAGCTTATGCTAGCTTTGATATCTAAAAAAAATTCAAACATAAAGACAAGGTAAGCTTTCAAAAGCTTAGTAAGCTCGTACTAAAATTACCAACAGTATATAAAACATAAATCATCAACACTTAAATATTTATAATTTCTCAACTCATCTATCCAATCTATACCAACTTAATCCATGAGTTCTTTCCAATTTAATGAGCTTTATAAACATAATGTCATCTATAGCATAGGTATCATACTTACCTAAACATTTTCATATTCATTCATTTTCAATCTCACCTCATGTTCAAATACTTTAACACTTTCCAAAGATCGCCACTGCTTTAAACATTTGCACATTTAGTGCTTAAAGATTAGCCAACACTAGAACGATTCCCGCACACTTAGTGCTATCTCAATTAACCGAAACTAAGTCGGTATCGCACACTTAGTGCCTTATATAGCCGAAGCTATGCCAACTCGCACACTTAGTGCCATTTGTAGCCGAAACTATATTAAACCACACGCTTAGTGCCAAGCATAGTCAAATATCATTATGCTCAAAACGTAATGAAATATCTATACAATTTATGCATTACCATCGCATTAAAACATAGCTTTAACATCATTTATTACGTATGAACTTACCTCGTACTTGAAGTTGTCAACTTGAGCGTTTATTCTACAATCTTTGACTTCCCTCGGTCTAAATCTGAATTCCTATTTTCTTGATCTATATGTATTCAAAATTACCCCTTTTATTCACCAAATAATTCAATTAAATCCGTAAACACATATTTATGGCATTTTGCAAACTAGCCCTCACATTTTCACATTTCGACACTTTAGTCCCTAATTCATAAAATCACAAATTTTGCACACATGCCTAGCCGAATATTCATAGTGTCCATACAAGCCCCCACATTTCTTTTATCATACATTTTAGTCTCTCAAAATAACATTTTTACAATTTAGCCCAAATTACTCAATTTCATCAAAAATCCAAAAACAAAACATGTAAACCCAACATCAAGCTTTCATATTTCAACATATAACATCACCTAGCTCATGAATTTATCCATGGCATTTTTCCAAATCATTAATAATTTCATAAATTTTAGCGGGCTAGCTAGAACACTTAACAACGATCATAAAAACGTAGAAATTATCAAAAATCGAACAAAACTCATACCTTAGTCACCAAATCAAAGTGCCGAATATAAAAGGTCTTCCAACCCTAATATCCTTTGTGATTTTCGGCCAAGAAGATGAGCTAATGGCTTATTTCATACATTTGTTTTATTTTGTTAACATTAATAAGCCATTTACCTTTTTAACCTTTTTAACCTTTTTATTTTCATTATAATTCCAATATCTCATGTCCATCTATGTCATTTAATCATAACAATGGTCTATTTGCACCATAAGGACCTCTCATTTACAAAGCCATATCAAATAGACACTTTAACATCTAGCACACAGCTTTTACGCTTTACGCGATTAGATCCTTTTTACAAATTAAGCATACAAACAGTTAAATTTTCACACGAGATTTTTACACATGTCAATTCAACTTATAATAGGCACGAAATATAATATTAAAATAATTTTTTGACTCAGATAAGTGGTCCCGAAACCACTATTTTGACTAGGGTCAAAACTGGACTGTTACAATTCTCCCCTTTAGGGATTTTCGTCCCCGAAAATCTTACCATTAAACATAGTCGGATATTGCTGCCTCATAAAATCCTCAAGCTCCCACGTAGCCTCTTCAATGCCATGATGATGCCACAATACTTTTAGTAAAGGAATTTTCTTATTTTGTAACTCTTTAACCTTACGAGATAAAATACAGATCGGCTTTTCTTCGTAAGTCCTATCAGGTTGAATTTCTATCTCAGAGGGTGAAATTACATGCAAAAGATCAGATCTGTATCATTGAAGCATCGATATATGAAACACATTGTGAATCTTTTTTAACTCTGGTGATAACAACAATCTATATGCTACCGACCCAATACGCTCAATAATCTCATACGGCCCAATAAACCTCAGACTCAACTTGCCTTTTCTACTAAACCGAAGCACTTTCTTCCACGAAGACACTTTCAAAAACACTTTGTCGCCAATCTCAAACTCAATGTCTTTTCTTTTCAAATCTGCATATGATTTCTGACGATCAGAAGCTGCTTTCGAACTATCTCGGATCACTTTCACTTTTTGTTTGGTTTCTTTTACCAAATCAATACCCTAAATCTTATTCTCACTGAGCTCAGACCAGTAGGAGTTCTACACTTTCTACCATATAAGGCTTCATACGGTGCCATTTTGATGCTCGACTGAAAACTGTTGTTATAAGCAAATTCAATCAAAGCTAGATATTGTTCCCACATACCTTCAAACTTAAGAATGCAGTATCTCAACATATCCTCGAGTATCTGAATAATCCGCTCGAATTGACCGTCCATATGCGGATGAAAAGCAGTACTAAAGTGTAATTTAGTACCCAAAGCATCTTGCAACTTCTTTCCAAATCTTGATGTGAATCTCAGATCTCTGTCTGACACTATAGAAAATAGTACATCATGGAGTCTCACAATATCAGAAATATATAACTCAGCTAATTTATCGAGGAGTAATCCAATCGAATCGGAATAAAATGAGCTGATTTTGTCAAACGATCAACTACAACCCAAATTGTGCCTTTCTTTCTTGGAGATAAGGGAAAACCCGACACAAAGTTCATGGTTACTCGATCCCACTTCCACTCAGGAATCATAATCGGTTGTAGTAATCCAGAGGGCACCTGATGTTCAGCTTTGACTCAGGATCATTTCAAAGATATCTCTTTTCATTCTGGACCACCAATTATATTATTTCAAGTTATTATACATTTTTGTACTGCCCAGATGCATAGAGAACCGACTACTGTGGGCTTCACTCAGGATTATTTGAATTAACTCTAGATTTTTCAGAATACAAATCTGATCTCGGAATCTTAAACAATTTTCTTTATCAACTCTGAATTCTGAATCAATTTTTACATCACACTGAGATCGTTTAGTCAAAATCTCATTATCAACCTTCTGGGCTTAAATAATCTGCTGTAAAAACAAAGGTCTTGCTTTTAATTCAGCTAAAACTAAACCATCATCAGACAGTACCAAATGAGCATTCATCGCACGCAAAGCACACAAAAATTTTTGACTCAGGGCATCAGTAACAACATTTGCTTTTCCCAGGTGATAATCAATCACAAGTTCGTAGTCTTTTAACAATTCTAACTATCTTCTCTTATGCGGATTTAAATCTTTTTGCGTCATTAAATACTTGAGGCTTTTATGATCAGAAAACACATGACATTTCTCACCAAACAGATACTGACGCCAGATCTTCAAGGCAAACATAATAGTAGCTAGCTCGAGGTAGTGAGTCGAATAGTTCTTTTCATGCGGCTTTAGTTGTCTCGAGGCATAAGCTATAACCTTGCCTTCTTGCATCGGAACACAAGCTAGTTCATTCAATGAAGCTTCAATGTAAACAATGAGTTCTTTACCTGATTCATGTTGTACCAAAATCGGGGCTTCAGTCAATAGAGCTTTCAATTAATCAAAGCTGTTTTGACACTTTTCGGACCACTCAAACTTCACATCTTTCTGGAGCAATTTTTTCAACAGTCACAATCATCGAAAAACCTTTCACGAATCTTCTATAGTAACCAGCAAGTCCCAGAAAACTGCGGACTTCAGAAACATTACTCGGAGGTTTCCAATCCAAAATAGCTGAAATTTTGCTCGGATCAACTCAGATACCAAATGCTGATACAATATGACCCAGAAAACCAACTTCTTGCAACCAAAACTCACATTTACTGAACTTTGCATACAACTGTTTATCTCGCAATGTCTGTAACACTATTCTCAGATGCTCAGTATGTTCAGATTCATCACGTGAATAAATCAATATATCATAAATGAATATCACAAAAAATTGATCTAAATACGGTCTAAAAATTTTACTCATCAAATCCATAAAGATAGCAAGTGCGTTAGTCAATCTGAAAGGCATAACTAAAAATACATAGTGACCGTACCTCATTCTGAAAGTAGTTTTCAAAATATATGAATCTTTAACTCGCAGCTGATAATAGCCTGATCTCAAATCTATTTTCGAAAACATAGCAGCTCCTTTCAACTAATCAAACAAGTCATCAATTCGGGGCAGGGGATACTTATTCTTGACAATCACCTTGTTCAACTGACGATAATCTATACACATTCTCATCGCACCGTCTTTTTTTTTCACAAATAGAATCGGAGCACCCAAAGGTGAGAAACTCACTCTAACAAATCCTCGATTGATCAACTCTTGCAACTGAAACTTTAATTCTTTTAGTTCGATCGGAGCCATTCAGTATGGAGCTATTGAAATCAGAGAAGTACCAGGTACCAATTCAATGCCAAATTCTACTTCTCTAACTGGAGGTAATCCCAGAAGTTCTTTAGGAAACACATCAGGAAACTCACGGACAACAGGTACAGATTCAACTTTCTTTTCTGATACTCTTGAATCAATCACATATGCAAAATAAGCTTCACAACCCTTTCTCACAATACTTAATGCTTTCATAGAAGATATTACAGCAGGCAATCCGTTCAAATCACTAGATTCAATTCTGACTATTTCACTATTCTTGCATGTCAAATGAATAGTTTTTTGTTTACAATTCACCACTGGATCATGCAAAGTTAACCAATCCATACCCAAAATTATATCAAATTCATCAAAAGGTAATAGCATCACACTAGCCGGAAAACAATTGTCTCTAAACATTAAGGGACAATTCTTGCAAACTTTATGAACAAAAACAAATCTGCCTAGAGGGTTTGAAACTTTAATTACTAATTCAGTAGACTCTATAGGCAAAGTCTTATTGTTCACTAAGTTCATACATATATATGAATGTGTCGATACAGGATCTATTAAAGCAATCACAAAAGTATCATAGAGAGTAAATGTACTTGTAATCACATATGGTGATGAAGCTTCCTCACGGGCTCGGATAGCATACGCTCTAGCAAGTGCACGAGCCTCAGATCTAGTAGCTGTGTCTTTCGTTCCTCTCTGACTACCACTTACATTTCCCAAATTTCTGGGAGGCCTACCAAGAGAAACATTACCACTCTGTCTTGGATTCGAAACATTATCTTTTTCAACTAAATATGGGCAATGTTTTGTAAAATGATTTCTTGAACCACAACTATAACAAGCTCAATTATTACTTTTTCCCCATAATTCACAAAAGTGTCATCTTCCAAATTGATCACATTTAGGCGTTTCATTCTTTGCATTATCAACACTAGCAACAGACGTGGCTGAAGATTTGAAATTCGATTGCGATCTAGCTCGACCTCTATTCGAATGTCCCATAATAACCTTTGAACGACTGCTATCATCTATAAACTTCTTGGATCCAGATTGAAATGATTTTCCTGTTGATCTTTTTCGCACCTCTCTAGCTTCAAAATCAGCCTTTCTTTTCTCTTTCCCAATATCTTCCACTTTACATGCTTGTTCAACAAGCACCACGAATTCTTTGATTTCTAGAATTCCAACTAGCAAACAAATATCTTCGTTCAAACCATCTTCAAACCTGTTGCACATTATTGCTTCTAAAGATACACATTCTCAGGCATATTGACTCAACCTTACAAATTCTCGCTCGTATTCTGGGATTGACATATCGCCTTGTTTAAGCTCGAGAAACTCTTTGTGTTTCTGATCAATAAATCTTTGATTGATATACTTCTTTCGAAATTCAGATTGAAAGAAATCCCACGTAACTCATTCACTTAGAACCACATATGTCAAAGTTTTCCACCAAGGATATGCCGTGTCTCCCAGTAGTGAAATGGCACATTTTATACATTCTTCTGGACTCAAAGACAACTCATGAAACACTCTTATTGTATTCTCTAACAAGAACTTAGCTTTTTCTGTATCATCACTTGTTGTAGCTTAGAACTCTTTAGCTCTATATTTTCTAATCTTATCAACTGGTGGTCTACTCAACTGTACCAGATTCACTCGTGGCATATCAAGAGTTTAAGGAGGATTAACCGCGGGGTGGAGATTGTTGTACAGCCAGATTGGTTCTAATATATTGAGTGAACCAATCATTCATCATCTGATAGAAGGCTTGTTTAACCTCACCAACACGGCTACTCGTAGTCGGTCGAGAATTAGCTTGCACCGTCCTTTGCATGGGAGCAGGTGCATTACTTTCTACATCATCAGCTACAGCTCTATCGTGCTCTATTTGCTATACAAAAGCATATTTCAATGTCAGGATTCATCACACTATCACAGTTTCAAATATATGGCATGTATAGCTAGACTCACATACGCTATGGTAGTCCTAGAATTGACTAAACCATAGCTTTGATACCAATACAATGTAACACCCCTAACCCATAACCGTCATCGGATTAGGGTTACGAGGCATTACCAGAAAGATAGAACATTTCAGACCAATTCAGAATCAAAGATATCAAATAACATTAATAAATAGGCAATCAACAACATTTCATCTCTTACGAAGGTTTACGAGACCTAAAACATACTTTAAAAGGCAGTCGGGAATAAACCAAACACATTCATAAATTTTAGAACTTAAAAAATTTTTCAATTTTGTTGAGGTCACACGCCCGTGTGACCAAGGCCTGTGCCTCACACGGGCACTAGACATGCCCATGCCAACCAGCCGTGCCAAAACAAGGCATACATACTGAATTTCACCCACGGCCAATAGACACACCCATGTGATACTTAGCTAGCTACTGACTTAAGCCCACGGCCGTATGACATGCCCATGTGTCTTACCTGTGTGATCTTGGGAGGTTACTGCTTTGCATACTCGGCCACAAGGCACGCCCGTGTTCCCTGACCGTGTGGCACAATGCAGGCTTGGTTTAAGCCAACTTGCCACACCTTTTTGGGTCATTCCTACAAGCAGTATTAAACAACATTTGTACCAAAATTTTTAGCTAATTCCATGCTCAAAACATGATTTATTAAAAACAACTCATCATCATTCCATAACCTATTCAATTCCATACCAAACATATTAAAAATCTTATTACAACAACATGCCAAAATGCTCATTTCATAATAGATTTATGACAATTCTAACTCATGCTTAAACTTACCATTTCCTAGCCAACTCTCATGGCATAACATATATACATAATAAAGCTTAAATACATAAACATTCTAGCCTATACATGCCATACTTAAAAATATTTACATTTTCAAAACTACCAAAATGAGTTTGATAGTATAATGACAATCCTTGATGGTCCCCGAGCTTGTGGTAGCTTCGATATCTAAAAAAATCAATTCTAACATACACACAAAGTAAGCTTTCAAAAGCTTAGTAAGCTTTTACTAAAATAACCAACCGTATATAAAATATATATCATCAACACTTAAGTATTTATAATTTGTCATTTCATCTATCCAATCTATACCAACTTAATCCATGAGTTCTTATCAATTCAATGAACTTTATAAACATAATGTCATATATCACAAAGGTATCGTACTTACCTGAACATTTTCATATTCATTCATTTTAAATCTCACCACTTGTTTGAATACTTTAACACTTTCCAAAAATCGCCACTGCTTTAAACATTCGCACACTTAGTGCTTAAAGATTAGCCGACACTAGAATGATTTTCGCACACTTAGTGCTATCTCAATTAACTGAAACTAAGTCAGTATCGCACACTTAGTGCCTTATATAGCCAAAGCTATGCCAACTCGCACACTTAGTGCCATTTGTAGCCGAAACTATATTAAACCGCACACTTAGTGCCAAGCATAGTCAAATATCATTATGCTCAAAACGTAATGAAATATCTATACAATTTATGCATTACCATCGCATTAAAACATAGCTTTAACATCATTTATTACGTATGAACTTACCTCGTACTCGAAGTTGCCGACTTAAACGTTTATTCTACAATCTTCGACTTCCCTCGCTCTAAATCCGAATTCTTATTTTCTTGATCTATATATTCAAAATTACCCTTTTATTCACCAAATAATTCAATTTAATTCATACACACATATTAATGGCATTTTACAAACTAGCCCTCACGTTTTCACATTTCGACACTTTAGTCCCTAATTCATAAAATCACAAAATTTCTTTGCACACATGCCTAGCCGAATATTCATAGTGTCCATATAAGCCCCCACATTTCATTTATTTCACATTTTAGTCTCTCAAAATAACATTTTTACAATTTAGCTCAAATTACTCAATTTCATCAAAAATCGAAAAACAAAACATGTAAACCCAACATTAAGCTTTCATATTCAACATATAACATCACCTAGCTAATAAATTTATCCATGCCATTTTTCCAAATCATCAATAATTTCATAAATTTTAGCATGGGCTAGCTAGAACACTTAACAACGATCATAAAAACGTAGAAATTATCAAAAATCGAACAAAACTCATACCTTAGTCACCAAATTAAAGTGCCAAATATAAAAGCTCTTCCAACCCTAATATCCTTTGTGATTTTCGGCCAAGAAGATGAGCTAATGGCTTATTTCATACATTTGTTTTATTTTATTAACATTAATAAGCCATTTACCTTTTTAACCTTTTTATTTTCATTATAATTCCACTATCTCATGTTCATCTATGTCATTTAATCATAACAACGGTATATTTGCATCATAAAGACCTCTCATATACAAAGCCATATCAAATAGACACTTCTAACATCTAGCACACAGCTTTTATGTTTTACGCGATTAGATCCTTTTTACAAATTAAGCACACAAACAGTTAAATTTTCAGACGAGATTTTCACACATGTCAATTCACTTATAATAGGAATGAAAGATAATATTAAAATATTTTTTTGACTCAGATAAGTGGTCCCGGAACCATTATTCTGACTAGGGTCAAAACTGGACTGTTACATTAGGCAAACATGTGATAGTCGATAATGTATGTAAGAAATGTCCTTCCGTAGTTAAAGGTCATTATTTTCTAACTGATTTGATGCTGTTACCATTAGATGAGTTTGATGTCATACTGGGTATAAACTGGTTGACATTCCATGATACTGTAGTAAATTGTAGACAAAAGGCTATTAAATTAAAATTTGAAAATGGTGAAACCCTTTGGGTTGAATCAAGTGAGCCAGGGTACTTGCCTATGGTGATATCCTCTATGTTTTCCCAAAAGTGTTTGAAGAAAGGAAGTGAAGCTTATTTGGCTTTTGTAATGAATACTAAGAAATTAGAGTTGAAGGTTGAGTCAGTACTAGTTGTAAGTGAATACGTGGATGTATTTCTCGAAGAATTGCTTGGGTTACCTACTAATACAGAGGTTTAATTTGTATAGAGCTAATACCAGGGACCACGCCTATTTCATTTGCTCCGTATTGGATGGCCCCAACTGAGCTGGAAGAACTAAAGTCACAGTTGTAAAAATTGGCCGACAAGGGTTTCGTGAGACCAGGCTTTTCACTGTAGGGTGTTCCGGTGTTATTTGTGAAAAAGAAAGATGGAACTATGAGGTTGTGCATAGATTACCGGTAGTTAAATAAGAGGGCGATCAAGAACAAATACTCATTGCTGTGAATTGATGACTTGTTTGACCAACTGAAGGGAGTAGCATGCTTTTCTAAGATAGCTTGAGATCTAGCTACTATCAACTACAAGTTAAAGAAGTAGATGAGCCTAAAACCACTTTTAAGATGAGTTACGGCCACTATGAGTTTCTCGTCATGCCTTCCGGCTTAACAAATACTCCCACCGTGTTTATGGATTTAACGAATAGAGTATTTCGGCCATTTTTAGATAAGTTTGTAGTTGTATTCATCGATGACATCCTGATATACTCTAGAGATAAGGTAGAACATGCCAAACACTTGAGAACCATTTTGCAGACTCTTAGGGACAATCAATTGTGTGCCAAATTTAGTAAAAGTGAGTTTTGGCTTAGAGAAGTCGGCTTTTTGGGCCATATTGTTTCAAGTTATGGTATTAGGGTTGATCCCAGCAAAGTTTCAACTATTGTTGAATGGAAACCACCAAAGAGTGTGACTGAAGTTAGGAGCATTTTAGGGTTGGCCGATTATTACTAGCAAATTGTAAAGGACTTCTCTATGATTACAACTCCCATGACAAGGTTGCTTCAAAAAGGAGTCAAGTTTGAATGGTCGGATAAGTGTCAGCAAAGTTTTGAGAAGTTGATGTTGTTGACTGAGGCTCCCGTACTAGTACAACCCGAATCAGGAAAAGAATTCATGATTTATAGTGATGTTTCTTTGAATGGGTTGGGATGTGTACTTATGCAAGAAGGCAAAGTTGTGGCTTATGCCTTGAGACAATTGAAACCTCACGAGAAAAACTATCTGACACATGACCTAGAGTTGGCCACCATAGTATTTGCTCTGAATATCTAGTGACATTATTTGTTCGGAGAGATATGCCATATATACTCTGATCATAAAAGTCTTAAGTACTTGATGACCCAAAAGGATTTAATTTTGAGGCAGCGTATATGGTTGGAACTATTAAAAGATTATGAGTTAATTATAGATTACCATTCAGGAAAAGCAAACGTGGTCCCCGATGCATTAAGTAGAAAATCATTGTTTGCTTTGAGAGCAATGAATGCTCGATTGACTTTGTCAGTGGATGGTTCGGTTCTAGCAGAGCTAAAAGCTAGATCGACATTTCTTCAAGAAATTTTTGAGGCTCAGAAGACTAATAGTGAATTACTATCCAAGAAAACCTTTTGCAAATCGGATGTTGAATCGAATTTTTAGATTGGTTCCGACGATTGCTTAGGATTTTGAGATAGGATTTTTGTTCCTAAGGACACCGAATTGATTCAGGAGACATTAGATGAGGCACATAATGGTTGTTTATCAATACACCCTGGGAGTACAAAAATGTAAAGTGATTTGAAGAAAATGTATTTGTGGCTGGGAATAAAAAGAGACATTTCAGAGTTCGTTTCCAAATGTCTTGTGTGTCAGCAAGTGAAGGCTGAACACCAAGTACCTTTAGGTCTACTTCAGCATATCATAGTCCCCGAGTGGAAGTGAGATCAGATTACCATGGATTTCGTGATGAGTTTGTCGATAACCAAAAAGAAAAAGGATGTTGTTTGGGTTATAGTGGATAGGCTAACAAAGTCGGCACATTTTATACCAGTGCGAACCGACTACTCCCTTGAGAGATTGGCTGACTTGTACGTTTCTGAAATTGTGAGACTTCACAAGGTGCCCTTGTCAATTATTTTGGATAAGGACCTAAGATTTACCTTGAGGTTTTGGAAAAACATTACAAGAGGCATTGGGAACAAATTTGAGTTTCAGCACGGCATTTCACCCGCAAACCAACGGTCAGTCAAAAAGAGTGATCCAGACTTTATAAGACATGTTGCGGTGTTGTATTCTCGAATTTTAAGGTAGTTGGGAAAGGTACTTATCATTAGTTGAATTCGCCTACAATAATAGTTATCAATCGAGCTTGAAGATGGCACCTTATGAGGCTTTATATGGGCGAAAGTGTCTAACATTCTTATATTGGACTGAGCTCAGAAAGAATCAGATTCACACTGTCGATCTAGTCAAGAAGACTGAAGAGAAAGTTAAAGTGATTCATGACTGTCTGAAGGCCGCCTCAGATAGGCAGAAATCCTATGTAGATTTGAAATGGAAAGAGATCGAATTTCAAGTTGGCGATCGAGTGTTTTTGAAATTATACCCATGGAGAAAAGTTCTCAGATTTGGTAGAAGAGGCAAGTTGAGTTCTCATTTCATAGGACCCTATGAAGTTACCGATAGAGTAGGACCGGTTGCCTATCGATTGGCCTTACCACCAGAATTGGAAAATATTCGCAACGTGTTTCATGTATCCATGCTACGTCGATATAGATCAGACCTTTTGCATGTGATTACGCCAACAGAGGTTGAGATTCATTTGAATATGTCCTATGATGAGAAACCTGTTAAGATCCTAGCTCGAGAGGTTAAGCAACTGAGAAATAAGAGCGTTCCCTTGTGAAAGTATTATGGCAGTGACATGGGGTTAAAGAGACCACATGGGAGCCCAAAGAGATCATGAAAAGCCAATGCCCAAACCTTTTTACCTGTAAGATTTTCGAGGACGAAAATCCCTGAAAGGGGAGAATTGTAACAGCCCTATTTTAGGGATAGTCAGAATATTGATTTTGAAACCACTAAATCGAGGTTGAGGAAATTATTTTAAATATCAATTTATGGATTGTAGCATGATTAGATAAGTACCTAAAAATTTTGGTGAATTAATTTTAGCGATTGCTTGCCTAATTGTGAAAAAGGACTAAATCACATAAAGTGCAAAAGTCCTATTTTGTTAGATAAAAGTGCCATTTAGCTAAATAACCTAAATTGGGGGTCTTAAAGAGCAATTATACCCTTAGAGAATAGGGTGGCCGACCATATGGGGGACAAACTGATAGGAAAGCCAAAATTAGGTGGTGTTTTGGTCACCAATTTTGACTAGTTTTAAATAAAATAAAACAAAAAAAGAAGGCTTCATCTTTTTATTTCTTCTTTTTTGACCGATTTTCATCTTCAAAAGGGGGTTTTGAGAGCTCAAAATATCATCCATTAACATCTCTTACAAATAAGTCATTTAAAAGGTTATTCTTGATGATTTTTATATTTCTGGACTCCTTGTAACATAAGCTTTCTATGATGGGGATTATTTTGCAAAATGGTTGAGAGATTAGGGTTTTGCCATGAAAGAATATGTGTAGTTTTTTGAAATCTTATGGAAGAATATGAGTATTAGATGTGTAATAAACAACTTTTATGAAGGGATTTTTCATAAAAACCCTAATAGGGAATATTTTGCATTAGTTGGAAATTTGTTGATAAATGCGAGAAATAATGGAAATTTTGGATTGCTTCTAGTATAAAAAGTAATCAGCTAGGCTTATAATATGAAGAAATTTGATAAATTAAATTTTTGAGCATAGGGGTAAAATGGTTATTTGTGAAAGCCTAGGCGCAAAATAGTCATTTTGCCCAATGATGAACTTTCGGGCGTCTAAATTGAAATGCTGATGAAATAAATGAATTTTATTCATTTTGATAAAGAGAAATGTGATTTGGGTCTTGATTGGGGTAGGAACAAAGTTTACGAGGATTAAGCTCGTCTTCATCATTTTGTATCTTGCCATGAATGTTTAAATGAAATGTTATGCCAGTAAATTTCAATGTGTGCAAATGTGATGCTATTCGATTAGATATGAAACCCTGTTGAACCTTAGACATAGCATAGGATACAAAGTAGCATGTTATGAAAATTATGTGGTCTGAACTCATGAGTTGAGTATGAGTTCATGAGATAAATGCTATAGGTAATATGGGTCCGGGTACTGACTTTTTGTACAGGCCTGTGAGTGGCTCAATGAGCATATGTTACATGATAGCTATGAGGTCCTAGTCCTGACTTGATAAAAAGTCCCGTGAGTAACTCAAATATGAGCATTTCATAGCACGAGGTAGCCCTGATTTCTTATATGGAATTTAGACTCAAATTCCTTGCGTATCCATATGTATTTCGAGAGTTCAACGGGTAACCCAAAAATTTAGTTGGTGAATACTTTGATGAGGTATGTATACTGAACTCATGGTTAGGACCTGAGTAAATAACTAGGTGTATTAAGTATACATGAATGAAAAAAAGAGTAAGATAGAGATGTTAAGTGATTTCTATCTTATAAGCATGACAAGCTACCATTGGATGAATGTGATTTTCTTATAATTACACTTTATTTGCATATATGTACTTACTTAGCTCCCATGCTTGCCGTCCTTTCTTTTCTTTCCTTATAGTACCGCCAAGCTAGCATCGGGGATCTAGTGACATCAAAAGCTTCGATCACACTATCACTCAAGACCTTGTTATAGCTAGTTTCATTGTTATGTTTTCTGGCATGAATAGGGACTCAGGTCTTTGTTTAGTATTTTGTTAGTTAGCCATAATGTGTTGTCTCATATGATGAATATGATACTCATTTTGTATAAGGCCATGGATGATGGTCAATACTCATTTTGATTTATAAATAGAAAATGAAACTTTCATGGATGAGTAAATTTCATAAATGAAATATTTTCCATTGTGGTTATTTTGGCTATGTGATGTGCCCTTATGTCAGTATAGAGTGATTTTTGTGCAGGTTACATAAGTAAGGGTGACAAAAAGGCTTGGTAAATAGCCTTATTTTGTCCACACGAGTAGGCACAAGGGCGTGTGTCTAGGTCGAGTGTGACACACGGTTCACTACATGGGCATGTGATATGGCCATGTATCCCCTTCACGTAAGAATTGTAAGTCAGTATGCATGGTAGTAAACACACGGACAGAGAAATAGGTGTGTGTCTCAGCCGTGTGAAGGGCACAGCCTAGCACATAGGCATGCGCCTTGGTCGTGTAGCCCTTAAGGATTGCTGTTGTCAGAAACAGAATGTCCAAGTTTTTGCACACGGGCTAGGACACGGGCATGTCATGGTTGTGTAAAGAACATGGTCCAGAGACACGGGCGTGTTCCAGGCGGTGTGAAAACCCCTGTAGGTGTGCATTTAGAATAAATTCCACACAGGTATAGAGCATGGACGTGTCCCTGTATTGCTTAGGCCGTGTGAGCCACATGGGCCAATAGTACAACCATGTTGAATTGTTACACGGGCATGTGCCCCTGTGGTAAGTGTTATTTTCATAGTTCTTTAATGGACTCGGATTGTTTCCGAATTGGTTCCAATGGATGTTTTGGGCTTAATAGGCTCTTATTAAAGAGTTTATAAATGAAATTGAAAAGTTTTAATTTGAACATGTTTTGGTGTTATGAAAATGTTTATATGCATAAGTTTAAGTTAGGTAATGCCTCATATTCTGACTGGGCGTGGGGCACGGGTGCGGGTTGTTACAGTTGGGAGGAGTACTTGCCATTGGCATAGTTCGCCTATAATAACAGCTACCAGTCTAGCATCCAGATGGCACCTTACGAGGCTCTGTATGGTCGTAAGTGCCGAACTACTTTATGTTGGACTAATTTGGGTGAGCGACGTGTTTTGGGTCTTGAATTGGGTTCTGAGACAGAGGATAAGGTTAGATTGATTTGGTATCATCTGAAAGTGGCTTCTGATAGGCAGATGTCCTATGCGGATTTAAAGTGGAAAGATAGAGTATTCTATGAGAGATTTCGTATTTCTCAAAGTCTCACCATGTAAGAAGGTTTTAAGATTTGGCCATAAAGGCAAGTTGAGCCCTAGGTTATTGGGCCTTACTGAATTCTGAGGCGTGTGAGACCTATCGCTTATCAGTTGAAACTACCTTCGAAGTTGGATCGCATTCATGATGTATTCTACGTCTCTATGTTGAGACGCTATCACTCTGATCCCATGCATATTGTTCTGATTGAGGAGATTGAGGTTAAGTCAGATTTGACCTTTGAGGAGGAGCAGGTTTAGATTCTGGATCACAACGTTAAGGTCCTGCGAAGGAAATCTACCCCTTAGTGAAGGTGATGTGGTGGAATCATACACGGAAGAGGCCACGTAAGAGCCTGATGATTCGATGCGTCAGCAGTATCCTCATCTGTTCTGATCAAGTAAATTTCGAGGAAGAAATTTTATTTTAGAGGGTAGAGTTGTAACGCCCTAAAATTTCAATTTTTCTTTTTATGAATGTGTGACACACAACTATGTATCCGCTTCAGTGGTTAAGTGTTCTCGGTGTGTGTGAGAGGTCCCTAGTTCAAGCTTTACTTGAGTTACATTTTGGTATTTAATGAATAAAGCCCTATCTCTATTCATTAGGCTTTTATTCAATTATTTGTGGAAACATATCAGAATCAGCTTGCTAGTCCGGTGGTTAAATAGAGTGTTAAGTTTACTGGAGGTCTTATATTCGATCCTTGCGTATGAATGAAGGTTATTATTTTTATAGCTTAGTCGATTAGGAGAGTTTGAGTTGGACTAGAAAGCTGAGTAGTGGAGAGTTTAGTGGAGGAAAATAAGGGAAATTCGGATAAGGGTGATCAGAAGTGGCTCACTTGATTTTCTTTTGCAAATTTTGGCATCTCCCTCTTTACTTTTGAAATTCTGACGTTACCTTTTGTCACCCTCCCTGCCATTTCTCTCTCTTTTTCCCCTTGCTACCTTTTTGCATTTTTCCCATCTATTTCCTAATGGCTGCTGGTAAACCGTAATTTATACATATTTTTATCCCATGCTTAGCACATTTATGGATGACTTTTTCCTTAGATTTGGTGAATTCGATGCTCCTAATCCTTTATTCCATGTTTTATACCTTGGTTAGCACAAGAGAGTAAAAAGAGCGAGAAACGGGCCAAAAATGAAGAAACTGGACCAACATGTGAAATCAAAACGGCCTGGACTTTCGTACACGGGTAGACCACACGCCAATGTCTATTTAACAGCCTTGAACACGGATTGAAGAAATCGAACATGGGCGTGTCCTTGTCGAGCCAAAATCTAGTCCTATTTGGAAAATGCCACTTTTGAGGGTTCTTAGGCATTCTAAAGCCTATATAAACACCACAGAGGAGGATTAAAGAGACACACGGAGTAGGAGGCAAGGAATTACTCGAAGGAAGCCGATTGATCCATCTCAGAAGCTGGATTCACCTTCAAGATTGAAGATCTCCCTTCAATTCCCTTCAAGAGTTCTTGGGTTTTCTTTATGTTCTGTTATCATTATTCTTTTGAGATGTTTTCTTTCATAACTATGAAATAATCCCCCGAAGTAACTAAGGGGAATGAAACCTAAGACGGATCTTGTTATTATTTTCTGAATATGATAAATATTTGACTTGTTCTTAATTATGTATTCTTAATTCTTGCTTTAATATTCCAGGATATTGTTTCAAGTATTGATGTGCTTATTTAGAGGGGCAAAAGTCCCTGTCTAAGAGTAGATCTAACATAATTAAGCGGAGTTGATTGCATGCCTAGAGATAGGGTGGAAAACAAGTGAAGTCTAGCTGGATTTTTCCCTTAGGTATTGTCCAAATCATTTAGTTTTCCCAAAAGTTATTTCCCCAATTTACTTTCTATGCATTCTTGGTTTAGTAATTAGTTTAGATAAAACAAAACCTTTATTTTTAGTCTAGATAATAAAAAGAAAGTAAATACTAGTACTCTTGGTTCCATTGGGTTCGACACTCCGGTCTTGCCATAAACTATACTACTGTTCGATAAGATGCGCTTGCCTTTGTCGTGCTAATAGTTAGTTTCAAGAACGGTCAATGATAAATAAATTTTAAAACTTATCACACTTCAAATCATTCCAATCAAGTTTTTGGCACCATTTCTGGGGAACTAAGATATTAGGAACACTCGATTTTTATTACTTTAGCCATTATGCTTTTATTGTAATTTAAATTTTTATTTTCTTTTCTAATTTTTCGTTTATTCGCTTCTGCCAGGTTTTTATAGTGTATGACTAGAAGAAACCCGTCGGGACCATTACTCTTTGATAGTGAGATCGATCACACAACTTGTAACGCTCTCATGCCTGAGACCGTCGCCGGAGTCGAGCTTGAGGTGTTACCAAACTTAATTCATTAATTAAACAACTTAAACAATTTATTTTAAAATTTTCAAACATGTAGGCTAACTACGTCACAGTCGCTTAAAAATTCATATATCGAGTTCTGAAACTCAAAATTAAGATCCGTAAATTTTTCCTAAAACTAGAATCATATATCTATCTACAAATTGTTTTCTAGAATTTTTGGTCAGGCCAATTAGTACAGTTTATTAGTTAAAATATCCCCTGTTTCAGGGTTCGACTGCTCTGACCCCTGTGTATTACAAATCAGATATCTCCCTGTACAGAGTTTCAATGATTATACGATTTATTTCTCCTAAAACTAAAATCAATAAGGAATCTGTACATATAAAGTCTGACTTCTAATTATTTTTATACAATTTATGGTAAATTTTTAAATTCAAAATAGGGGATTTAGAGACCACTCTTACCCTGTTCCACCAAGACTTAAATATCTCATAAAATATAACTTATTTACCTGTTTCGTTCCTTGCATGTTAAAAATAGACTTATCAAGCTTCAATTTCATAACTTATTTATCATTTAATTGCATTTTTACTATTTTTAGTGATTTTTCAAATTCACATCACTGCTGCTGTCTGATTCTATTTTGTGACCAATATTACCTTTTCAAGGATTTTCATGGTTTAGTTAAGACATAAAGCATATATGTTATCATATATAAACTTGATTAGCCATTCCAATAGCTAATCATTTACATACCCTTTTCTTACCAAACCATAACCATATCATAAGATCATTTATACAGAGTGAGTACATTGCTATACATGCCACACTCAAAATATACAAGCCATTTTACCAATTTAGGTCTTCGGATAGTGTGAACGAGCCTTCGACCTATCCCAATTCTCAAGGCGACTTGTCAAAACTACAATGAATGAAAAGGAGGGAGAAAGCATAAAGGCTTAGTAAGTTCACATGCAAATAATAAGTAACATGATCATGCAATCTAATATAAACATCATTAATACACTCATAACATAAGAATACTTACTATCATACCACAATTTTGTCTCACCAAGTTCTCAACCAAGGATTAAACTCATACCTGTCCATTTTCACTTCTTCAACACATTCATCATCAAATCACTTTCATTTTAATTATTCTCCATATTCTCTTAGAATTCTCCCGTTGAACACATCGGAATATAATTTCGGATACACAGATAGTGTGCACGTAAGTGATATACTCATAGCTAAACAAGCTCAATAGCTTTTGAAATCTATGTAGTCAAGCTACCATGTAACCCGCCCATAAACGAACTCAGACTCAACTCAACTAGCTCAGGCGTTCACATCCATAAGTGAACTCGGACTCAACTCAGCGAGCTCGGATGCCTAGTTACATCTCACGAACTCCAACTCAACTCAATGAGTTCGGAAGTCAACCATCCTAGTGACATGTCACTTGTACCCTAATCTATTCCCAAGGTTCAAATGGGATTCTTCTCAATTACACATTTTGATCGCCTTCTTCGAAATATAGAAACCGATATTTGCTAGCATCTCATACTTATCAAGTTGTTCATATAATTTACATATTATCAAACAATAATTCACAAAGCATAATATTTAATGGTAATAATATCATATCATATAAATAACATTAAACCACTTAAAATAAAAATTATGTTACTTTATTTACACATGAACTTACCTCGATACAAAATATTAGCAATCGAGCCTATTCCTCGTAAACTTTGGTTTTCCCTTGATCACGACTTGAATCTTGTTTCTCTTGATTATGAAGATTGGAAGTTGAAGAAACCCTAGCTTTGGAGAGAGGTAAGGTTCGGCCAAGGCTTGATGAAGATGAACACATTTTGGCATTAATTTCCCTTTTAATTAATTTTAATTACAAAATAACTAAAATACCCTTAATACCTTTCTTTGAAAATTTTCATGTACAAGCCCATTTTTGTCCAAAATTTTAGAAATTTGTAAAATTTCTATTTAAGACCTCCTCATTAATATTCCAAATCAATTTCATACTAAAAACTTCTAGAATACAAGTTTTGCAAATTATTCGATTTATTCCCTAATCTCAACTTAAGCACTTTATGCATAGAATTTCGTCACGAAATTTTCACATAATCATGCAACCATATAATAAACCTCAAAATAATTATAAAATAATTATTTCTATCCCGAATTTGTGGTCACGAAACCATTATTCTGATTAGGCCCTAATTCGGGATATTACAACTCTCCCCCCTTTAAGGATTTTCGTCCTCGAAAATCTTTCCTGTAAACAGGTGTGGGTATTGATTTCTCATGGTTTCCTCAGGTTCCCATGTAGTCTCTTCTACCCCATGCTTTTGCCACAATACTTTCACGAGAGCGACACTTTTATTTCTTAGTTGCTTGACCTCTCGACCTAAAATTTTAATCGGTTCTTCTTCGTATGTCATATCTGGTCGTAGCTCAATTCCTGTCGGTGAAATTATATGTGAATGATCCAAACAATACCGACATAACATAGATACCTGGAACACATCATGCATCTTCTGTAATTCAGATGGCAATGCTAGCCGATAAGCTACTGGTCGAACTTTTTCAATTATTTCATACGGTCCGATAAAACGCGGACTCAACTTGCCCTTCCGTCCAAATCTAAGAACTTTCTTGTATGGAGACACTTTTAAAAATACCTTATCACCAACTTCCCGAAGACAAAATTCACTTTTACTAAACTTGGCATATAACTGCTTATTTCTCAAAGTTTGCAAAACTATCTTCAAGTGTTCGGCATGCATTATCTCATCTTTCAAATAAATTAAGATGTCATCTATAAATACCACAACAAATTTGTCCCAGTATGGCCAAAATATGCAATTCATCAAAACCATAAACACAGCAGGAGCATTTGTTAACCCGAATGGCATAACTAAAAATTCATAATGACCGTACCTTGTTCTAAAAACAGTTTTAGGCACATCCGACTCTTTTATTTGCAGCTGGTAGTACCTAGATCTCAAGTCAATGTTTGAAAATTATGTTGCTCCTTTTAGCTGATCAAACAAATCATCAATTCTCGGCAACAGATACTTGTTCTTGATTGTCACCTTGTTTAATTGCCGATAGTCAACACACAATCTCATAGAACCATCCTTCTTTTTCACAAATAATACGGGAGAACCCCAAGGTGAAAAACTTGGTCTCACAAAGCCCTTGTCAGTCAACTCTTGCAACTGCGACTTTAATTCTTTCAACTCTGTTGGTGCCATTCTATACGGAGCAATCAAGATCGAAGCTGTTCTCGGTATCAATTCAATACCAAATTCTACTTCCCTGACTGGAGGCAAACCTGGCAACTCTTCTGGAAATACATCCGCGAACTCACACACAATCGGCACTGATTCAATTTCTTTTGTATTAATTACATAAGCCAAATAAGCTTCATAACCCTTCCTCAAATATCTCTGAGCTGACATCGAAGAAATCACACTAGATAATGCCTCTGATTTACCTGGTTCAACCCGCAGAATTTTACCACTTTCACACTTTAATTCTATAACCTTTTATTTGCAATTTACTATAGTATCATGCAATGTCAACCAATCCATACCCAAAATAACATCAAATTCATCAAACGGCAACAACATCAAGTCGGCCAGAAAGTAATGACCCCGAATCATTAAAGGGCATTTCTTGCATACTTTATCAACTATCACACATTTGCCTAATGGATTCGACACTCTGATCATAAATTCTGTGTACTCAACAGGTATATTCATACTAGACACCAATTTCATGCACACATATGAATGAGTAGAACCAGAATCAATCAAAGCAATAACATTAACATCATAAAGAGAAAATATACCAGTAATCACATCGGGTGATGAAGCATCTTCATGTGCCTTTATGGCATAAGTTCTAGCTGGAGCCTTTGATTCAGGTTTAACTACTGAATCTCTAACTACATTTTTGCTGCTTGCTTCATTTCCAGCTTTTCTCGAATATCTTCCCCTCGAGTCTGCACCACTAGCTTTTACACTCTGAAATTTTTCCTTCTCAACTTTTTTTGGGCAATGTTTAGTAAAATGATCCGGAGAACCACACTGAAAACTTGCATTCGCTCTACATGGGCCAAAATGATTTCTACCACACCACTGGCACTCGAGCTTAACAAATCTTGAATTCCCCACACTAGCCACAGAAGTAGTCTGAGATTTAAGACCCACATTTTGCTTCTTAAAATTTCCATATGATTGTCCGGCCGAAACCTGAGAACGAAGATTCATGTTTCTAGATTTTCGAGATTGCTGTGAGAATGAACTACTTATCGATCTTTTCTTCCAATTTCTAGTCTTAGCCTCTACTTTTTTCTTCTCTTTAAGTAGTTCTTCAGCCTTGCAAGCCCAATCAACAAGTACTACCATTTCTTTTAATTCAAGAATTCCAACAAATACTTTGATGTTTTCATTGAGTCTGTCTTCAAATCGTCTACCCATTTTAGCCTCTGTAGGAACATATTCTCTAGCATACTGACTCAACCTGACGAACTCCCTTTCGTATTCAGTAACTTTTATGTTCCCCTGTTTCAACTCAAGAAACTCTTTACGCATTTGACAAAAAAATCTTTCACTGATGTATTTCTTCCGAAATTCTTCTTGAAAAAACTCCCAAGTTATTTTCTCTTTCGGTACCACTGAAATCAATGTCTTCCACCAATGATAGACTGAATCCCTCAACAATGATATAGCACATTTCAAGCATTCCTCAGGTGTACAAGACAATTCATCAAATACCCGAATAGAATTCTCAAGCCAAAACTCTGCTTTCTCGGCATCATCATCAACATTTGCCCTGAATTCTTCGGCCTCTTGCTTACGGATTCTGTCAACTGGAGTTCTTTGAAATTTCATCAGATCTACAGCTTGAGGCATCGGGGGTACAGGTTGAGGAATCGGGGGAGGTGGGGGAGGTTGTGCATTCGGGTTCATACGAACAAAATCAATATACCAGGCATTCATCATCCGGAGAAAGGCTTCCCGAGCCATTTCTCCTCCTCCTTGACCAATAGTAGGAGGTGGATTTTCAGTTGGCACCGCCCCTTCAGTCGGAGCTGGTGCATTACTCTCTACATCATCAGCCACATTTGGACCAAGATCAATTTACTATAGAAAAAAAATCATTTAAAAGGTCAAAAGTCGTCACACTATCACAATATATATATATGGCAAGTATAGCAAAACCCGTACATACAACACGTTAGTCCGAGAACCGACTAAACCTGCTCTGATATAACTAAATGTAACGCCCTCATGCTCGAGACCGTCGCTAGAATCGAGCTTGAGGTGTTACTAAACTTAATTCATTAATTAAACAGCACAAACAATTTATTTTAAAATTTTCAAATATGTTGGCTAACTGCATCACAGTATCTTAAAAATTCAAATCTCAAGTTCCGAAACTCGAAATTAAGATCCGTAAATTTTTTATGAAACTAGACTCATATATCTATCTACTAATTATTTCTAGAATTTTTAGTTGGGCAAATTAGTACAGTTTATTAGTTAAAGTCTCACCTGTTTTAGGGTTCGACTGCTCTGATCCCTGTGTATTACGAATCAGATATCTCCCTGTACAGCTTTTCAATGATTATTTCGTTTGTTTTTATTAAAACTAGACTCAATAAGGAATCTGTAAATATAAAGTATGACTTCTAATTATGTTTGTACAATTTATGGTAAATTTTTAAATTCAGAATAGGGGATTTAGAGACCACTCTTACCCTATTCCACCAAAACTTAAATATCTCATAAAATATAACTCATTTACATGTTTCGTTCCTTCCATATGAAAATAGACTTATCAGGCTTCAATTTCATACTTATTTATCATTTAATTCCATTTCTATTATTTTTAGTGATTTTTTAAATTCACGTCACTGCTGCTATCTGATTTTGTTTTGTGACCAATTTTACCTTTTCAAGGATTTTCATGGTTTAGTTAAGACATAAAGCATATATGTTATCGTATATAATCTTGATTAGCCATTCCAATAGCTAATCATTTACATACCCTTTTCTTACCAAACCATAACCATATCATAAGATCATTTATACAAAGTGAGTATATTGCTATACATCCCACACTCAAAATATACAAGCCATTTTACCAATTTAGGTCTTCGGATAGTGTAAACGAGCCTTCGACCTATCCCGATTCTCAAGCCGGCTTGTCAAAACTAAAATGAATGAAGAGGAGGGAGTAAGCATAAATGCTTAGTAAGTTCACATGCAAATAATAAGTAACATGATCATGCAATCCAACATAAACATCATTAATACACTCATAACATAAGAATATTTACTATCATACCACAATTTTGTCTCACCAAGTTCTCAACCAAGGATTAAACTCGTACCTGTCCATTTTCACTTCTTCAACACATCCATCATCGAATCACTTTCATTTTAAGTATTCTCCATATTCTCTTAGAATTCTCCAGTTGAACACATCGGAATATAATTTTGGATACACGAATAGTGTGCATGTAAGTGCTATACTGGTAGCTAAACAAGCTCAATAGCTTTTTAAATCTATGTAGTCAAGCTACCATCTAACCCGCCCATAAACGAACTCAGACTCAACTCAACGAGCTCGGGTGCTCGTATCCATAAGTGAACTCGGACTCAACTCAATGAGCTCGGTTGCCTAGTTACATCTCAGGAACTCAGGCTCAACTCAACGAGTTCGGAACTCAACCATCCTAGTGACATGTCACTTGTACCCTAATCTATTCCCAAGGTTAAAATGGGAGTCTTTTCAATTACACATTCTGATCGCCTTCTTCGAAATATAGAAACCGATATTTGTTATCATCTCATACTTATCACGTTGTTCATATAATTTACATATTATCAAACAATAATTCACAAAGGCATAATATTTCATGGTAATAAATATCATATCATATAACTAACATTAAATCACGTAAAAGAAAAATTATGTTACTTTATTTACACATGAGCTTACCTCGATACAAAATATTAGCAATCGAGCCTATTCCTCGTAAACTTTGTTTTTCCCTCGATCACGACTTGAATCTTGTTTCTCTTGATTATGAAGCTTGGAAGTTGAAGAAACCCTAGCTATGGAGAGAGGTAAGGTTCGGCCAAGGCTTGATGAAGATGAACACATTTTGGCCTTAATTTTCCTTTTAATTAATTTTAATTACAAAGGAACTAAAATACCCTTAATACCTTTCTTTGAAAATTTTCATATACAAGCCCATTTTTGTCCAAAATTTTAGAAATTGGTCAAATTGCTATTTAAGACCTCCTCATTAATATTCCAAAGCAATTCATACTAAAAACTTCTAGAATACAAGTTTTACAAATTATTTAATAGTCCCTAATCTCAACTTAAGCACTTTATGCATAGAATTTCTTCACAAAATTTTCACATAATCATGCAATCCTATCATAAACCTCAAAATAATTATAAAATAATTATTTTTATCTCGAATTTGTGGTCACAAAACTACTATTCTGATTAGGTCCTAATTCAGGATATTACACAACTCGCAGAAATCGAAGAGAAATAAGGTGAAGCCTAAGATACACAGAGGAAGAGCAAGAGGACAACATCCACACCACAACCGAAGAGATGGCTGAAAATTAGGAAAAGTTGCTACCTCCTGCGATTGCTGCTGATCCAATAAATCAGAATCCTGTTCCACGCACTATGTATGATAATGCTAAACCTAATTTAACCGAAACTGAGTCAAGTATAGCTAGGCCTACTGTTGCTGCAAATAATTTTGAACTGAAACCTAACACAATTCAAATGATACAACAGTTTGTTTAGTTTGATGTTTTGCAGGATGAGGATCCAAACAATTACTTGGAAAATTATCTGGAGTTTTGTGAAACTTCTAAAATCATTGGTGTTTCTGATGATTCCATTCGCCTTCGTTTGTTTCCCTTTTCATTGAGGAACAAAGCTAAATAGTGGTTGAACTCGTTACCATGAGGGTCGATCACTACTTGGGAACAAATGACCAAAAAGTTTTTACTTAAATATTTTTTGTTGGCTAAAACGGCTAAGTTGAGGAATGACATCTCTTCTTTTGTAAGATGCATCTAGAAACACTCTATGATGCATGGGAGAGATACAAGGATCTTTTGAGAAGGTGCCCTCATCATGGGTTAGCACTTTGACTACAGGTTTAGACATTTTACAATGGTGTGAATCCCTTAACGAGGAAACTCATCGACGCAGCCGCCAGTGGAACTTTGAATAAAAAAACACCTGAAGCGGCTTACAAATTTATTGAGGAGATGTCATTGAATAACTATCAGTGTTTTCAACCTCAATGCGGTTACCATGTTATCTAACTAGGTAGAACTCTTAAATAAAAAGATTGACGGTTTGTGTGGTTCTACTCAGGCACATCCAGTGATGAGGTGCGATTCAAATGGAGGAGGAGCATGCATAGAATATCAACCCTTTAACCCTAGCATCAAGGAGTAACAAGTCCAATATATGGGTAACAATAACTCTAGACCTCAAAATAACCCATATAGTAATACTTATAATGCAAGTTAGAGGAACCATCCCAATTTCTCGAGAGCTTCCAAGGAAATCAAAGGCCACAACACCCTCCGAGTTCTCAACAACCATCTTACCAATAGGAAAAGAAGTCAAACCTTAAGGAGATGCTAACAAAGTTCATCTCGATATTGAAAACTCTCTTTTAGAATACCGAAACAGCACTTAAGAATCAACAAGTGTCGATCCAAGGGTGCGAAACTCAGATAGGCCAACTCACCAAATTGATTTCTAAACGACCACAAGGTAGGCTGCCGAGTAACACTGAATCTAACCCAAGGGAACAGCTCAATGCAATTACCATTCAAGATGAGGAAGGGTTAGTCGAACCTGAACCAAAATCGAGGCAAGGAATTATGGTAAGTAAAAGCAAAGGTGAGGTAGACCATAGTGAACAAACACCGGTAAGTAAAGAGTACAAACCTCGGGTGCCATACCCCAATGTGACAAGGAAAAACCGCACAGATGAACAATTCGGCAAATTTCTTAAATTATTAAAAAAATTACATATTAACTTACTGTTTATTGAAGCTATTTCGCAGATACCGAACGCAGTCAAATTCTTAAAGGAGTTTTTAACAAATAAGCAGAAGTTAGATGAGGCGTCGCATGTGGAGTTCAGTGCAATTGCTCAGCCATACTATAGAATAAGCTGGCTAACAAATTAAAATATCCAGGAGTTTTACGATTCCTTGTTTAATTGGTAGCTTAGATGTTAATAATGCTTTGGCTGATTTAGGGGCTAGCATCAATGTCATGTCTTATAAAATTTTTAAACAACAAGGTCTTGGGAAACCCAAACAAACTAGGATGAGCATTCAGTTAGCAAAAAAAAACAATCAGATTTCCTAGGGGTATTATTGAAGATGTACTCGTTAAAATTGAAAAAAATCATATTCCGAGTTGATTTTGTTGTTTTAGACATAGAAAAGGATAGTGATGTGCCTTTAATTTTAGGAAGGCCCTTTTTAGCAACTGCTAGAACTATAATTGATGTTGGTACAGGTGAACTGACACTTCGTGTGGGTGATGAAACAATCACTCTTGAAGCTCGTAATTCAAGTAACACATCAAATATCGAGGGTGATTGTATAAATCGTACCACTAGTACTGATCATGTGGTGCAAACTTCTTTGTAGGAAACACGTTTGAAGAGCACACATGAGCTATGTTTGAGTAATGACAAGGGACCCATCTATGAAGAATGAAGGCTACGAGTTGAGGAACTAGATGAATGGTGGACACATAAACTGAGGACACATGATAAACTAAAACCACGCCATGACGATCTCAATATCTCACCAAATCAACTTAAGGTTGGAGTCAAAGTACTACTAGATGTAGCAGACCCTCAGATTGCCACCTCTGAACCTAATGGAGAAATCCCTCTTACGGTACTTAGCATTTTCGCATACGGTACAGTCAAGGTAATTCATCCCAAATTCGGTACGTTCAAGGTAAATAGTACTCATCTAAAACCTTATTTTGATAAAATTGATAGGAGGGATAGGAGTGTAAACTCCTCGCACCACCATGACCACGCAACAGAGAGGTAAGTCGAGCTTAGACTATAAATAAGCGCTTCTCAGGAGGCAACTCGAGCACTAACAGTGTTAACTTCTTTAAATTTTAGTTTTTAACATTTAATTCACTAACTGAGCCACTGAACACAGGTTTTCCAGAACCCCACGACCAGGAACACGGGCCTGCGTTAGGCCTTGCCGATACCACGAAGGCAATACAGCTGTACGATACTGCCATGTGAAAACAGGGTAAAATTTTTCCCCAACACGAGAGTCAATAAGTTGCCACGGTCGTGTGACATGGCCGTGGGTGAATCTGTCAAAATAACACGGGCGTGTGCCACACCCGTGTCTAGAAGCTGTGGTTGAAACTAAGAAATTAACACGGGTGTGCGACACACCCATACCCACCACCCATGCTCGAGACTGTGAAATTAACACGGGCGTGTGCAACTATACATGGGTGTGGGAGAAGAGAACGAAGCAAGACATAGCTGTGCAACACGGTTGTGTGCACCAACACAGCCAACGAACACGGGTGTGGGACAAATTTTAGACGCGTCCAAATTTGAAAATCATGAAATACATGGGCTAAAATAAGGGTACACGGGCGTATCCCACGACCGTGTGCCCTAAAATCTATATAAAGCCCCCACTATTCATCATCCCCTTCCTCAAATATCAAACCCTATCCACCGGAATCCTTTCACACACCCTCCCTGCCACGCCTATGCGCCGACCATAGCACCACCATCGACGACCCAAACTCCTCCCTCTACCAAGCTATTACGTTTGTTCACTCTTTTCTCTCTATTCTCTTTAATTCTTTTACTAATTTTATGATTTTTTTTATTGTGTTACTTGACTATTTTGCTTAATATTCATGGTTCTAATGATAGTAATGCTTATGCTTTTTGCTAGAAATTTGCCATTTTAGTCGATACATTATGCTACATTCATCCATTTTTCTCTTGTTTCCATGGATTTCATGCTTACCCACACCATATTACATATTATCAATTCCCACATGCAGTCATTCACTAGGTATTCTATTTAGCACCATTCTCAGGTTCTTATTGTTAATAATGACTTGATATATCTTTCCATTAGGATTTAGTTACTTTTCGGAACATCTTCCCTTTTGCCTTGATGGTCATGAAAATATTCTTCTTTAATTTTAACATGCTTGCATGCCTTTCCACGCCATTCTTGGGGGGTATTCCTATAACTTTCTCTTGTCATTGTAGATAACATGTGAAATCCATGTGGCAAGAAAACTGTCGTCCCCGCCTTAAAGAAGCGGAAAGGAGCAGCGTCATCCTCGGGTCCCACTACCGAGATCGGACACCCATTCCTCCAATTCCCATAAGGACCGTAGGAGGAACTATTTTAAATACTACGGGCTCGACCCCTAGGTGTGGGCCGCTGCATTGACTAGGTCATATTTGAACAAATCCAACTGGTAGATGCGGTCCGAGCCCTTCTGTTGACTGACCCATGGGGGCTCTTCTTTGAGATCGTCGAGCTGACATACCTCGAGCTCACACTCAAACTCTGTTCGACCTTCCACATCCAAGTAGTTATGACAGAGTTCGATGATCCCAGAATAGTCCAGTTCTGTCTCGGCGATTTAGTCAGCTGGTTGAGCTTCCTGAGTTCAGTGTCGCTTTGGGGCTCTATACGAAGGAGTTCAAGGACGACGATGATTTTGACACCCTCCATCGCCACATCCACTTGTATCCCTCCAACTACTGGAGGGCCCTCCTTCTTGCTTCGGCCACCTATGACGCTAGCCGCTCCAAGGCATCGGCCCTCGTTCTATCCTTAAGGTACTTACACGCCATCTTGGCCCACACTCTGTCAGGGCGGCAGGAGAGCACCGGCGTCGTCAACACTCACGATGCCTACATTTTATGGAGTATGGCGAACGGGCACATCTTTGACCTTGCCTATTTCATTACCTTAGTCGTTCGCCTTCAAACGGAGCGGCATAGGAGAGGAGTCATTTCTATTGGCCCCTATGTGACTCGACTGGTACGATATTTTAGTCTCCTCAACACGGCAACGCAAGCATCCTCTTTCACTCTAATCGGCCGGATGTCCCCATAGGGCATCTCGAGTATGCTACATATGAGGATCGAGCGATGACGTGGAGTTGACCCTCTCCAGTATCGTTTGGTCCAGTCCACCGAGGAGGAGGACCTAGAGGACATTACTGATGATGTCCCTTCACGTCATGAGGACCTACCGTCTCAGCCACCACCCATCCATCGTCCAGTTCATGCAGTGGCTTCACTTTCTCACATCTCTGAGCGCCTTACTCAATTTCAGCTATAGTGTTTTCAGTTCTTTGATCACATTGATGCTACTTTACATTAGATTTGTCAGCACTTTCACATCTCATCGCCAGCACTGTAACACCCCGTACCCGAGACCGTTGCCGGAGTCAAACACGAGGTGCTAACAGACTTAATTCATTTATTTTCACAGTCCATTTTAAAAATTTCCAGACAAGCTGGCTAACTGCGTCACTGTCACCTTAAAAATCATATCTTGAGTTCCAAAACTCGAAAACCAGTTTCATAAATTTTACCTGAAACTAGACTCACATATCCATGTACAAATGTTTTTCTAGAATTTTTTGTTGAGCCAATTAGTACAGTTTATTAGTTAAATTCTCCCCTATTTCAGGGTTCGACTACTCTGACCTTCATGCATTACGACTTAGATATCTCCTTGTACAGGGCTTCAATACTTATGCCGTTTGTTTCTAAAGAAACTAGACTCGAAAAGGAATTTGTACATATAGGGAATGACTTCTAATTATCTCTGGTTAATTTATAGTGAATTTCCAAAGTCGGAATAGGGGATCTAAAAATCGCTATATTCCTGTTTCACGAAAACTTAAGCATCTCATAAAATACGGCTCATATGATCTTTTCGTTACTTTCATACGAAAATAGATTCATCAAGGTTAGATTACATAATTTATTCACTATTTAATTCCATTCCTACTATTTTTAGTGATTTTTCAAATCCACACCACTGCTGCTGTCAGCATCTGTTTTTAAGGTAAACTTTACCTATTTCATGGTTTTCCATGAATCAACTGGAATTTGTCATACAAAGCACCAAAATGATAATGATTAACCATTCCAATGGCTAATCGTTACCAAACATTTCCATACCTCTCAATGAACAACATACAAAACGATTATAATGCTATGCTCAAAGTATATATAACATGAATCAACAACCATATTTCTCTTCTACTTCCTACCATGGCCGAATGCATCAAGACACCATACCATTTCAATTTTGGTCATGGGTTAAATAAAGAACTTAATGTCTAACTCAAAAATGCTAAAAAGAAAATCCAAGAGTCATCAATCCACCATCACATGTATCATTACAAAGCTTCACATTTAGCATGCAAATGACATCAACACAAATCCACCTTAGCCGAAACTTAACTCATCTTCATGCCTCATCACCACAACATCAAACACCAACCAAGAAGACAACACCCATGGCCGAATATCATCTCCATCACATAGCAAAGATTTAAACCATGGGCTAGGTAGAACTCAAGCTAACAACTAAAAACATGCATGAATCTCATGGAACAACATCAAACATACCTCCTTCTAAACACCAACCAACCGAACATGAAGCAAGAAAATCCTCTTCTTCTTCCTTCCTCAAGTCACGGCAATGGAGGAGTAGCCTAGCTCATTTTTTTTTCTTTTTCTCTTTCTCCTCCTACTAACCACTATTATTTTATTACCCATGCTCCTTATTTTATCATTCCTCCCATAAAACACTAACATAACATGTTTATGACATGTTTTACCCATCACATTTTGTCCACCCTCATTGTCATGGCCGGCCACTACCAATTAAGTGGGGAAATTGACATGCAAGTCCACCCTTTTTAATTACATGCACTAATAGATCCTTATAGATTAACCTATCATATTACACAAGTGTCACACATAAGTCCTATTAACTAAATTCACATGCAATTAACTAAATCGAAGCTTAAAACTTTCACACATTCATATTCGCATATTTTAGACAATAATTATCATATTCAAATAATTTGGTGACTCGGTTTAGAGGTCCCGAAACCGCTTTCCGACTAGGGTCACTTTAGGGCTGTCACAACTCTCCCCCACTTAAGAAATTTTCGTCCTCGAAAATCTTACCGGTAAATAGGTTTGGGTATCATTCTTTCATAGAGTTCTCGGGTTCCCAAGTAGCTTCTTCCATCCCGTGTTGGAGCCATAACACTTTTACTAAAGGAACCTTTTTGGTTCGCAACTCTTTCACTTCACGAGCAAGGATACGAATTAGTTCTTCTTCATAACTCATATCGGCTTGAATTTCAACCTCGGAGGGACTTATTATGTGCGAAGGATCAGATCTGTAACGTCGAAGCATCGAAACATGAAAAACGTTGTGGATCCTTTCAAGTTTAGGGGGTAAAAGCAACCTATATGCAGCTGGACCAACTCGTTCGGAGATTTCATACGGCCCAATGAATCTCGGACTCAATTTGCCCTTACGGCCAAATCTGAGTATCTTTTTCCAAGGTGAAACTTTAAGAAACACTTTGTCTCCCACCTGATACTTAATGTCTTTTCGTTTCAAATCCGCGTACGACTTCTGACGATCTGTGGCTGCTTTCAGACTTTCACGGATTACTTTTACTTTCTGTTCAGCATCTTTAATCAAATCAACTCCGAAAATTTTACTTTCACCGAGCTCGGTCCAAAACAATGGTGTACGGCATTTACGACCGTACAAAGCCTCGTAAGGTGCCATCTTAATACTTGATTGAAAACTATTGTTGTAAGCGAATTCAATCAAAGGTAAATACCGCTCCCATGAACCACTAAACTCGAGGATGCAACATCTCAACATATCCTCAAGTATCTGAATTATCCGCTCGGATTGACCATCGGTTTGGGGGTGAAAAGTGGTGCTAAAATGCAACTTGGTACCCAAAGCTTCTTGCAATTTCTTCCAAAATCGTGAGGTGAATCTCGGATCTCTATCCGACACAATAGAATTAGGTACCCCGTGTAATCTCACAATCTGAGAAACATACAATTCAGCTAGTTTATCCAATGAAAAATCCGTGCGTACGGGGATAAAGTGAGCCGACTTAGTCAGTCTATCAACAACAACCCAAATCGCATCTTTCTTACTTGCCGACACTGGCAACCCAGATACAAAATCAATCGTGACTCGATCCCATTTCCATTCAGGTATCATGATCGACTGAAGTAAACCCGTAGGCACTTGATGTTCCGCCTTCACTTGCTGACATACTAAGCACTTCGAAACAAAATCAGAAATGTCTCGTTTCATACCATGCCACCAAAATTGACGTCTCAGATCGTTGTACATTTTCGTACTCCCCGGGTGAATTGACATTCGGCTACAATGAGCTTCGTTCAGAATCATCGAAATAAGTTCTGAATTTCTTGGAACACACAAATGACTTCTGAACCTCAAACAATCTTCATCATCAATTTGAAACTCTGATTCCATATTCGAAACACATTCAGCTCGTTTTGCAACCAGTTCATCATCGACTTTCTGAGCTTCACGAATTTGATGAATCAACAATGGTTTGGCCTTTAATTCTGCCACTAACACATTGTCGGATAGAACAGACAAGTGTACATTCATCGCTCGTAAAGCAAACAATGATTTACGACTTAAGGCATCCGCAACCACATTAGCCTTTCCCGGGTGATAGTCAATGACAAGCTCATAATCTTTCAACAACTCGAGCCAACATCTTTGTCGCAGATTCAAGTCTCTTTGAGTCGTCAAATATTTGAGACTTTTGTGATCTGAATATACATGGCACTTCTCACCAAATAAGTAATGTCGCCATATTTTCAAAGCGAACACGATGGCAGCTAGTTCAAGATCATGGGTCGGATAATTTTTCTCATGTGGCTTCAGTTGTCTCGACGCATAAGCTACAACTCGACCCTCTTGCATCAATACGCAACCCAACCCAAGTAGGGATGCATCACTATAAATGACAAACTCTTTGCCTGATTCGGGCTGCACTAGTACTGGAGCTTCAGTCAAACAAGTTTTCAGTTGATCGAAACTTTTCTGACACTTTTCTGTCCATTCAAACTTAACATCTTTCTGAAGTAGTTTCGTCATTGGTGTGGCTATCATCGAGAAACCCTTTACAAAGCGTCTGTAGTAACTGGCAAGTCCCAAAAAGCTCCGAACTTCAGTAATATTTCTCGGAGGCTTCCAGTTAAGTATGGCCGAAATTTTGTTCGGATCAACTCGAATACCCGATGCAGATACCACATGACCCAAGAAGCTAACCTCTCTTAACCAGAACTCACACTTACTGAACTTAGCATATAACTGCTTATCCCGTAAAATTTGCAACACTAATCCCAGGTGTTCAGCATGATCGATTTCATTTCTCGAATAGACCAAAATACCATCGATAAACACAACTACAAACCGATCCAAATACGGTCTGAAGATCCGATTCATCAAATCCATAAATACCGCGGGGGCATTAGTGAGCTCAAACGGCATCACTTAGAATTCGTAGTGACCATATCTCGTTCTGAAAGCATTTTTGGGTATATCCGAATCTCGAATTCGCAACTGATAATAACCCGATCTCAAATCTATCTTTAAAAACATCGAGGCTCCCTTTAGTTGATCAAACAAATCATCAATACGCGGTAACGGATATTTATTCTTTATTGTCACTTTATTCAGCTGACGATAGTCGATGCACAACCTCATGGTTCCGTCCTTCTTTTTCACAAACAATACTGGTGCACCCCAAGGTGAGAAACTTGGTCGAGCAAAACCCCTATCCGTCAACTCTTGCAACTGAGCTTTCAACTCTTTTAACTCGGTTGGTGCCATACGATACGAAGCTATCGAAATCGGTGTAGTCCCAGGTACAAGCTGAATACCAAACTCTACCTCCCGAACGGGTGGTAAACCCAATAATTCTTCGGGAAAAACATCCGGGTATTCACAAACCACTGGCACAGATTCAGGCTTCTTTTCTAACTCTTTGTCATCAAGTACATACGCAAGGTATGCTTCACACCCCTTTCTTACATATTTCTGAGCCAACATCGATGATATTACAACTAGCAACCTATTCAAGTCAATAGACTCAACTCAGATTATCTCGTTATTTACACACCTTAAATCGATGGTTTTTCTTTTGCAATTTACAATTGCATCATGTACGGTCAACCAATCCATACCGAGGATAACATCAAATTCGTCAAATGGTAAAAGCATCAAATCGGCCGGAAAACAGGAACCTCGGATTACTAGGGGACATTTCTTGCACACTTTGTCGACAAGCACGTAACGACCCAAAGGATTTGACACCCGAATTACAAACTCAGTAGACTCAACAGGTAGAGTCTTACAGGATGCTAAGGTTTCACATATATAAGAATGAGTAGAACCAGGGTCAATCAAAGCAATCACATTAGTATCAAAGAGAGTAAAAGTACCAGTAATAACATCTGGCGAGGAAGCATCCTCGCGTGCGCGTATAGCGTAAGCTCTAGCAGGAGCAAGAGCCTCAGATCTGGTTGTAGCATCTCTAGATCCTCTCTGACCGCCACTAGCATTGCCCGTATTTCTAGATGGTCTACCCCGAGCAGTAGTAGCACCAGGTTTCCCACTCTGATTTACGTTCTGTTCAGACAATCTCGGGCAATCTTTAATAAAGTGGTCAGCTGATCCGCACTTGTAACAGGAGCGGTCATGGAATCTACAACTCCCCAAATGCCATTTACCACAATACTAACACTCCATTCTGTCTCGACGATCATTTCCAACACTGGCGACTGAAGTGACTCGTGCACTCACAGGGGGTCAATCACGATCTCGTCTAGAAAAACCCGAAGTGTCTCTAGATCGGCCTAAATCATCTCTAAATTTCTTCGATGACTGTTGAAAGGGCCTCCCCGAAGACCTCTTACGAAACTCCTTTGCTCCCATATCAGCTTTTCTTTTCTCCATACTGAGCTCCTCGGCTTTGCAAGCTCGCTCGACAAGTACCACAAATTCTTGAATTTTCAAAATGCCAACATACAGCTTTATATCATCATTCAGTCCATCCTCGAAACGTTTACACATCACGGCTTCTGAAGAAATGCATTCTCGAGCGTACCGGCTAAGCCTTACAAACTTTCGTTCATAATCGGTAACCGACATGGAACCTTGTTTAAGTTCAAGAAATTCCTTCCATTTTTTGATCCATGAATCTCTGACTGATATACTTTTTCCGAAACTCGATTTGGAAAAACTCCCAAGTTACTTGCTCTCTGGGCACAACAGAAGTCAACGTATTCCACCAATAGTAGGCAGAATCACGTAGCAAGGAGATAGTACACTTTAGGCACTCATCGGGTGTGCAAGATAGCTCATTGAGTACCCGAATAGTGTTGTCCAACCAAAATTCAGCTTGCTCAGCATCATCGCTGTCCGTAGCTTTAAATTCAATAGCCCCGTGTTTTCGGATTCTGTCAACTGGGGGCTTATTTAACCTTATTTGGTCAGTTGCCGGAGGTATTGTAGGTGCGGGGGTGGTATTAGTCGGGAATGGAGGTTGTGGAACAGCCGTATTAGTTCGAATGTATTGGTTGAACCAATCATTCATCACGCTATAAAAAGCTTGTCTAGCTTCATCATTCGGATTACTAGCAATAGGTTGAGAGTCCGCCGGCGCCGTCCCTTGTGCGGGAGCAGGCGCTACACTTTCAAGATCATCAGCTACCGCTCGGTTGGGATCGGGATCCATTACTATAAATAAACACATTTTCAATTGTCAGAAATCACCACACTATCAAATAATCACATACTGGCATGTATAGCTAGACCCAAAAGTATTACGGTAGTCCTAGAATCGACTAAACCGTAGCTCTGATACCAATAAAATTGTAACACCCCGTACCCGAGACCGTTGCCGAAGTCGAACACGAGGTGCTAACAGACTTAATTCATTTATTTTCACTGTCCATTTTAAAAATTTCCAGACAAGCTGGCTAACTGCGTCACTGTCACCTTAAAAATCATATCTTGAGTTCCAAAACTCGAAAACCAGTTTCGTAAATTTTACCTGAAACTAGACTCATATATCCATCTACAAATATTTTTCTAGAATTTTTGGTTGGGCCAATTAGTACAAGGTTCAACTACTCTGACCTTCATGCATTACGACTTAGATATCGCCTTGTACAGGGCTTCAATACTTATACCGTTTGTTTCTAAAGAAACTAGACTCGAAAAGGAATCTGTACATATAGGGCATGACTTCTAATTATCTCTGGTTAATTTATAGTGAATTTCCAAATCAGAACAGGGGATCCAGAAATCGCTCTGGCCCTGTTTCACGAAAACTTAAGCATCTCATAAAATACGGCTCATATGATCGTTTTGTTACTTTCATATGAAAATAGATTCATCAAGGTTCGATTAAATAATTTATTCACTATTTAATTCCATTCCTACTATTTTTAGTGATTTTTCAAATCCACACCACGGTTGCTGCCAGCATCTGTTTTTAAGGTAAACTTTACCTATTTCATGGTTTTCCATGAATCAACTAGAATTTGTCATACAAAGCACCAAAATGATCATCATTAACCATTCCAATGGCTAATAGTTACCAAACATTTCCATACCTCTCAATGAACAACATACAAAACGATTATAATGCTATGCTCAAAGTATATATAAGCCATTTTCGCATGCCTATCCAAATTTATACAAAACCAAAGGGTACATGACCAACAACAAAAAGGGTAGTCCTATACATGCCATTTTCAGAGTTCAACCAAAAGTGTACCAAAAGGGCTTGATAGTGTGGAGGACTTCGACTTCGACGATCCCGAGTCCGATAGCTGACGAACCAAAATCTATAAAACAGAGATTCAAAGAACAGAGTAAGCATTTAATGCTTAGTAAGTTTTGAGCAATGAAATTAGGCACAACTGAAGTATAGCATTCATATAACTAAACGGATAATTTCATATACACATATTCTCAAAAATCAGTCCTACTTCACATTTCCAACCTTTATATTCACACATATGGGATCAACTTAAGCAAAGGCCGGAAGCTCATTAATTGTCTGAGCGAATAATATTTAAAAGGAATCAACTACTCCAATGCATATACGAAACGTACCTCATCGTTGGGATTTTACGAGCGTATTAATTGAAATTATAACAACAAGATCGCTCATTCCCAAACCAAGTACCTTCGGAATTTAGCCGGATATAGCTACTTGCTCAAATGCCTTTGGGACTTAGCCCGGTTATACTAACTCGCACAAGTGCCTTCGGGACTTAGCCCGGTTATAGTAACTCGCACAAATGCCTTCGGGACTTAGCCCGGTTATAGTAACTCGCACAAATGCCTTCGGGACTCAGCTCGGATATAGTAACTCGGACAAATACCTTCGGGCTTAGCCCGGAATCAGTCGCTAGCACAAATGCTTTCGGGACTTAGCCCGGTTATCATCCGAATATCCATGCACATATCAATAAATCATGACACATCTATATTTCATTTTCATAACTAGAATTCAAACACAAGTCACTTATCAAGCATTATCATTTTCGGCTCAATAGTTACATACAAAGAGCATGATTTTGATTTACTTAAAACATGATCTAATCAAATCATAATCTAAGATCCATTACTCAAAAACTTACCTCGGATGTTGTCGAACGATTTCGGCGGCTATTCGATCACTTTTTCCTTTCCCTTATCCAACTTTGGTCCTCTAAGCTCTTGAGCTAATTCAAACAAATTTAACTTATTAAAGTCTCATTATGCTAGCTTATGGCCGAATATGACAAGGAGTTTGATAGGTCATATGTCCACCTTTAGCTCAAATACAAAATGGTCATATGCATTTTTAATCACATTAAGCAATTTAATACAATTAATCTAACATTTCCTCATGTGCACCTTTATGACCGAATACACACATCATTAACCTAATATCAATTAACTAAGCACTTTAACAAATTCCCCTTGAGCCGATTATCTAAGTCAAGATAGATTCATCATTATGCTCGCCTATAACCGAATACATGCAACACCAATCTATCTCATGTGGCCGAATATGCATGTCTATGTTGAGGCCAATTATATGCTTAATACTTCCTACAAATATGGTTACTTGTATTGACTACATACCATTTTGTTTCAAGTTCAAAACTCGGTTAATACACATATATACACTAGTAATAAAATACTAACATTTGCACTTCACCTTACTACCATTTTTCATCCAAATAACATGAATCAACAACCATATTTCTCTTCTACTTCCTACCATGGCCGAATGCATCAAGACACCATACCATTTCAATTTTGGTCATGGGTTAAACAAAGAACTTAATGTCTAACTCAAAAATGCTAAAAAGAAAATCCAAGAGTCATCAATCCACCATCCCATGTATCATTACAAAGCTTCACATTTAGCATGCAAATGACATCAACACAAATCCACCTTAGCCGAAACTTAACTCATCTTCATGCCTCATCACCACAACATCAAACACCAACCAAGAAGACAACACCTATGGCCGAATATCATCTCCATCACATAGCAAAGATTTAAACCATGGGCTAGGTAGAACTCAAGCTAACAACTAAAAACATGCATGAATCTCATGGAACAACATCAAACATACCTCCTCCTAAACACCAACCAACCGAACATGAAGCAATAAAATCCTCTTCTTCTTCTTCCTTCCTCAAGTCACGGCAATGGAGGAGTAGCCTAGCTCATTTTTTTTTCTTTTTCTCTTTCTCCTCCTACTAACCACTATTATTTTATTACCCATGCTCCTTATTTTATCATTCCTCCCATAAAACACTAACATAACATGTTTATGACATGTTTTACCCATCACATTTTGTCCACCCTCATTGTCATGGCCGGCCACTACCAATTAAGTGGGGAAATTGACATGCAAGTCCACCCTTTTTAATTACATGCACTAATAGATTCTTATAGATTAACCTATCACATTTCACAAGTGTCACACATAAGTCCTATTAACTAAATTCACATGCAATTAACTAAATCGAAGCTTAAAACTTTCACACATTCATATTCACATATTTTAGACAATAATTATCATATTCAAATAATTTGTTGACTCGGTTTAGCGGTCCCGAAACCACTTTCCGACTAGGGTCACTTTAGGGCTGTCACAAGCACCACGTCGCGAACCATCCGTCGATGACAATGTTTAAAGACTTTTTATTTATTATTTTTATTTTCACTTTTATCTTTATTTATCTTCTTAAAGTACTTCTTATTTTATTTTTCTTTAATACTATTTCATTTTTAGGTTCTATAATTTTTATTGAACAATTTGTATTTTTGGCTATTTCTTTACGAGTAATTATGCTTCTTCTTATCTCCTAAAGAGTTCTTAATTGTATCACAGTTATAATGAGCTCCAAAGCTCACCATCACTTAGGAACTTGAAACTCCACTGAAAAAGGTTCTCCACGACTGCCATGTCCTGTCCGACCACCATGATAACCTCTTCGCTGGACACTGTGGTTGTGGAACCCAACCTCTACCACCACCGGAGTATTCTCCTCCAATCTCATCATTGCCTTGGTCGATTATTCTCTATAACTCTAATTCAAGGATTCCATTCATTATTCAAGAAGTTTCACTTCTCTCCCTTTCTTATGATCTTATATCTATATTTTCAGTAGATCTATCTTTGTACAATGAGGACAATGTACATCTTAAGTGTGGCGGGTTATTTATATCATTATAAAAAAAATCCCTAAATTTAATCTTATTCTCATGTGAATCACTCATATCACTATTAGATTGAATTTTGATTATTTTATGATTTTTATTGATATGTCTTGAATTAAAACATAGGCATTTATGCATTGACTGTTTAAACTTGAAACAAATTAAGGAATCAAGCATGAAAAGTTGATCCTTGAGAATTAAAAATTTTTAGGTTGTTTCCCCAAGTTTAGGTATTATCTTGAGTTGAAATTCACAGGTTAAACATAAAAAAAGCCATAATTTTTGTGAGATTTTGAGCCTCTAAAGCATTTATTATTTCTTTTATGCTTACTTTTATTGTTGCTTTGAGTGCGTCAATATCAAATCGTTATTCTAGAACTTGCTTGATTATGCGTGTCAAGACCACACCATTGATTTATATGTCGAGATGATAAATGCACTTAAGTTTAACCCACTTACTCCATAAAACTCTACCCTCATAATTAACCCTTAGTGAACACCTTTGAGCCTAACAAGCCATTCATTGATTTACCCTCAATATTAACCCATAACCCATTATTGTTGAAATCCCCTAATTTGATCCTTATTTTTTGTCGAGATTTGATTTGAATTAATTGCTTAGCTATGTTTTATTTTTCATTGTAATAATTAGCAAAGTTCTATATTATTTGACTTGTTCTTAAAAAAAAACATACATACATATTAGTAGTAATTCTTTTTTTTTGAGCTTAAATATTTAGATTCCTTATCCCATGAAGAAAAGCTCAATTCTAGGATTTTCTAATTAGAAATGTAATTTATCAAGTTGTAGTATTTTTCTAGTTAGGTAATTTTTCAATGCAATCTCGATTCTAACCTTCTTTTTCAGCTCGTGACCACACCCCTAACCAAAGCCACGTTACAACCCTCTAAAAACCTTTTGATTGATGTATCATCTCAAGTTATAGTGGTAGAGATTTGATTTTCACGCAAGCCTATGGTAATAACATTTCATATTGACTAATGAGTGTTTCATTTGTTATCCTTAAACACTTTGAATGATTTGAGTGAATCCTTAGTGAGAATGTTAAAACTCTGTGATATTTTGAATCAAAGGTAATCACTTAATGAGGGGAGACACCTAGGTTTTCGTGATAAAATGCTCAACTTGGAATGTTTCAAACTTTGATATTCTTCTAGCTGGATTCTCAATATATGATTACTTATGGATTATTTTGAGACATTATTGATAGGAAATATAAGATGAGAAGAATTGATTTTGATTGTGAGTTGAGGATTTTGCTTGAGGACAAGCAAACGCTTAAGTGTGGAGGTATTTGATAAACCGTAATTTATACATATTTTATACCATGCTTAGCACATTTATGGATGACTTTTTCCTTAGATTTGGTGAATTAATTGCTCCTAATCCTTTAATTTCATGTTTTATACCTAAGTGAGCACAAGAGAGTAAAAGAAACGAGAAACGGGCTGAAAACAGAGAAAATGGACCAACATGTGAAATTAACATGACTTGGACTTCCGTACACGGGTAGACCACACGCTCGTGTCTATTTAACAGCCTTGAACACGGATTGAAGAAATCAAACACAGACGTGTCCCTGTCGAGCCCAAATCTAGTCCTATTCGGAAAAGGCCACTTTTGAGGGTTCTTAGGCGTTCTAAAGTCTATATAAACACCCCAGAGGAGGATTAAAGAGACACACGCAGTAGGAGGCAAGGAATTACTCGGAGGAAGCCGATTGATCTATCTCAGAAGCCAGATTCACCTTCAAGACTGAAGATCTCCCTTCAATTCCCTTCAAGAGTTCTTGGGTTTTCTTTATGTTTTGTTATCATTATTCTTTTGAGATGATTTCTTTCATAAATATGAACTAAACCCTCTAAATACCTAAGGGGAATAAAACTTAAGATGGATCTTGTTATTATTTTCTGAATTGTATGATAAATATTTAACCTGTTCTTAATTATGAGTTCTCAATTCTTGCTTCAATATTCCAGGATATTATTTCAAGTATAGATGTGCTTAATCAGAGCAGCAAAAGTCCCAGTCTAAGAGTAGATCTAACATAATTAAGCAGAGTTGATTGCATGCCTAGAGATAGGGTGGAATAATTTTGTCGGATTAGGGTGAAACCTAATAAAGGGATCCATAGATCGAGTTAATGCAACACTAGGGGTGTTAATTAGAAAGAGATTTCAATTAATAAACCTAGGGTTAGATATTGTTAATCTCGAGAGAGATAATAATATAAATTATAGATTTCTACAGATCAAGTCAAATGAGTAAATCGTCTGATTCAGAGTCAATAACAAGTGAAGTCTAGGTGGATTTTTCCCTTAGTTATTGTCCAAATCATTCAGTTTTCCCAAAAGTTATTTGCCCAATTTACTTTCTGTGCATTCTTAGTTTAGTAATTAGTTTAGATAAAACAAAACCTTTATTTTTAGGCTAGATAATAAAAAGAAAGTAAATACTAATACTCTTGGTTCCTTTGGGTTCGACACTCTAGTCTTGCCATAAACTATACTACAGCTCGATAAGGCGCGCTTGCCTTTGTTGTGATAATAGTTAGTTTCAAGAACGGTCAATTATAAATAAATTTTAAAAATTATCACACTTCAAATCATCATGATCAGCTGCAACTTGTTATATTTGTACCTTCGGGTGTTAGCGTTAAGTATTGTAAGTATGGTTATCTTTTAGTTGTTGAATCATTGTCTAAAACAGGTTTTAATTCATGTTTAGGAGGTTATTGAGTGGCTATGGATTTTTTACTGGTGCTATAGACGTGCGAATTCTCCAGTGTTCGTTCAAGGTAAGGGGTTTAGTGGTTTTAAGTTGGAATATCTCATCAAGTTTTCGATCAAATAACAATTTAAGTGACTAAATTGGGAAATATTGGTCAAATATAGGTGCTGGATATCTCAGGGGTGTTTCTACATTGAAAATATACTAGGTGGTCGTGTGGTGTGCCGTGTGCCACAACATGAGTGCGTGATCGACGAGGCTAGGCGGTGTGCACCAGACACAGCTGTGTGATGGCCAGGCAAGTCGTGTGATCCACACTACCAAGGCAAATTTGGGTCGTGTGGGCCTACACGGGTAGACCACACGTGTGTGTGGTGTAACACCCCTAACCCATAACCGTCGTCGGAATAGGTTAAGAGGTAGTACCAGACTTGTAACTTAATTCAAAATAATCATTTATCAAATAATTCTCTTACTGCAGTCAATATCATTCATTCACATTCCATATGTACTCAAAACAAGCATACAAAGCTTTAATCATACATTCAGGACTAATTCGGTAACATATTTAAAATTTCAAATACTTAGAAAAATTTCATGGTTACAATGGCCACACGGCCGTGTGCCCAGATCGTGTGCCTCACACGGCTAATAGACATGCCCGTGTCTTAGACCGTGTGAATACAGAGCATACATACTGACTTATGTCACACAGCTGGAGACTTGCCCGTTTGCCTTGGCTGTGGTCGAAACTGACTTGGGTCACACGGTTAACCACACGCCAGTGTGTCTTGCTTGTGTACCCTTCAAAAAGTCCACACACGCCCATATGTCAACGCTGTGTGACTCACACGACCACCAAACACGCCTATGTGCTAGGCCGTGCTTGAGACTGACTTTAATTTGTAGGACTACCACAGAGGACACTCGGCTGTGTAACACAACCATGTGTCGCACACGGCTGAGACACACGCTCGTGTCTCTGCCCATGTGGACAAAAATAGGCCATTTGCGAGGCCAATTTTCCACCCTAATCTCAAGCACACAAAACAACCAAAATTGTATCATTTCAATACACTTATAGGCAGCCAAATTCACCAAAGCATTCACATATCATGCCATTTAAACACAACCATTTCAACATCACCTAAACAAGCCACACATAAGACATCAAATACATCACATTACTGACCTTTCAAACACATACCATAAGCCAACTTAAATGGCTAAAACATACCAACATTTATAACCAAAAGTAAGCCGAATCTCATGGCTAAAATCTTAAGAGAAAACATATCATATAATCACTAGCCTATACATGTCATACTTCAATATTCACATTTCCCAAAAGGTACCAAAATAGAGTTCGATAGTGTGGTGATGATCCTCGACGATTCTCGAGCTTCCAGTAGCTTCGATAATCTATAAAATAATTAAAAAATACGCAAAGTAAGCTTTCAAAAGCTTAGTAAGCTATATGCAAATAAACTTATCACATAACACAATTCTAAACTAATTCATTCATATAGCTCATGGAAAAATACAATGACATATCCATATGTCTCATATATCTCATTTGATCACAATTCACTTACATATATTACATCTTATTCTCATAATAATTCATACATATATCATATGTCTACAACTGTACATATACTTACCTTTCATTCTCAAACATGATATACATTTCAAACGTACCCGAATTGGATACACATTCACATAATCATTCATTTCTCAGAATGCCGTTGAACCATACAGAATCAAATAGGATACGTGGATACATCAAAAAGCTCAAACAATGCCAACGTCCTAGACGTGTTCTTACATGTAATCAAATATCGATGACACTATCCGAGATAGGGTCTTACACGAAGTCAAATACAATTTCGATTTCCTAGACATGGTCTTACATGTAAATCTCAAATCAATGCCAATGTCCTAGACGTGGTCTTAGATCAAATCACATATCAAAATCCTATGTCATGACATATGTATCCTAACTATTCCTATGGTTTGTACGGGGCTTTCGGATGTCTTCATATTACCGAAACTTTCTCAATTTCACATATTCAGCTCTATAGCTATTCATCACAATTCAATATCATATAAGCATGAATAAATCAATTCAAACACATTTATTTGTATATAGACTTAGCTCATACGAGAATGAACGGAAACGAACGCCTATTCAACTACTTTCGACTTTTCCCGATCTAATTCTGTTTTCTTTAGTTCTTGATCTATACATATTCAAATTTAACTCCTTTATTCACCAAATCATTCAATTCAATACAAAAAATATAATTAGGGCATTTTACAAATTAGCCCTCATATTTTCACATTTTGACATTTTAGTCCTTAATTAACAAAATCACAAAATACACAAAATGCCCTTATAGACATACAAAGCCGAATATTCATGTAGTTCATATAAGCCCATATCTTTCATTTATCTCACATTTTAGTCCCTCAATTTACAAATTTCACAATTTAACCCATAATAATCAAATTCATCAAAAATCCCAATACAAAACATATTTATCTATCACGCATCTTTTATTTTTCATCAATTAACATCACAAAGCTCACAATTTCATCAATGGATCAACTCAAAATATTCAATAATTTCATGAATTTAAGCATGGGCTAGCTAGAACACATAACAACGATCACAAAAACATAAAAATCATCGAAAATAGAACAAAATCGGACATTTAATAAAGCATGGACATGGTCGAACCCTAGCTTGATCTTTTCTTTCTTTTTCTTTTTTATTATCAGCAAAGCTGATGAATAATGGATCAATCTTATGCTTTTGTTTTATTTAATCTATACTATTAACTATTTTACCATTCTACCTTTGCATTATAACATTAATAAACCATTATCTAATGTCCATCTAAGTCATTTAATGCATGCCATGGTCAAATAACTACATAAGGACCATTTAATAATACAGACACATCAATTCAGCCATTATTCAAATAGAAGGACAATTTTAAATTTTCTGCAATTTAGTCTTTTTTGCAAGTTAAGAACACAAATGATTGACTTTCATACAAAATTTTCACACATGCTTAACCACATACTGTAAACACGAAAAATAATATTAAAATATTTTCTTAACTTATATTTGTGGTCCTAAAACCACTAGTCGGGCTAAGGTCTAAATCGGGCTATTACAACTCTCCCCCCTTAGGGATTTTTGTCCCCGAAAATGTTGCCACTAAATAGATTCAGGAATTACTGTCTCATAGCATCTCCAGGCTCCCATGTTTCACAGAGTATACATGTTAAAATGGTCCAAGTTTTTCTGGTTTAAATAAAGAGTTTAAAATAAAGGGTGTTTTCAAATCAAAGGTTTCAAATTTCTATTTCGGTGATAAAAAAACATGGTTTTCAAGTTTTAAATGGATTGGAGAAAGAGGTGGCGCACTGAATTCCCCGCACCAAGTCTGTAAGTATATTTTCTTTACGCTATATGATAATGATATGATATTATGAATAGTGCTGAGACTCTACTATGATGCTGTAGATAGGGTAAAACTGTGAAACGGTAGAAATGAGACTGTAGTTAGACTACGACGATACGAAAACAATTCTTGAACTGCTATATTTCTATAAGACATTTTCTTAATAAACAGTGGAACATTATACTAATTTCATGAAATTCGTAAATCAGATAATTCGATATGAGTACAAGAGGAGTTTGTAGACGAGGCCGCGGACGTGGTCGCGAAAGGGTGCAAGCTGAATCTTCATCCTCAGGGCATAGGCCAGCTGAGGTGGCATCTGTGCCACCAGCAACAGAGACTGGGTCTTATGATCGGGCTGCGAGGGACGACGCTTTGTCCCAACCCATGTTAAGGGTATTAGAAAGAGTTGCTGGAGCTAGTACTGGGAAAGTGAATAAGGGGTCTATATCGGAGCGACTCCGGGCCAACGGAGCAGAAGTGTTTAGGGGTGTATCTGGAGTAGCCCCAAATGTGGCAGGATATTGGCTAGAGGCAACAGAACGGATCATGGACGATCTAGACTACTCAGTGGAGCAAAAGCTGAAAGGAGCTGTGTCGCTGCTACATGACGAGGCATACCGATGGTGGATCACCGTAAGGGAGAGTACCCCAATTGAGCAAGTAACCTGGGAATTGTTCAAAACTGCTTTTAAAGGGAGCTATGTCGGAGCAAGCTATGTGGATGCTCGTCGGAAGGAATTTTTGAATCTGACTTAGGGTAATAAGACTGTAGCGGAGTACGAGGCAGAATTTTTGAGGCTGAGTCGGTATGCTATTGGGATAGTGGCAACTGAATATGAGCGCAGTGTCCGATTTGAGGATGGTCTCCGCGATCAGCTTAGGATATTGATAGCTCCACAGAGGGAGCATGGTTTTGCTGCATTGGTGGAGAAGGCTAAGATAACCGAGGAGGTGAAGCTGACTGAGCGACAGAATTGTGAGAAGGATCGACCCAGATTTAAGAGGGATTTTAGACCCTCAAGTGCCACGAATCAAAATGTTAAAAGAGCAAGGACGGAGGAACCGGTTCGAGCAGTTCCAGTAAATACTTATAGACCGCAGGCTTGCAGGGACTGTGGTAAGGTGCATATGGGGGAGTGCTGGAAACGAACTGGAGCATGTTTTCGATGTGGGTCTAAGGAGCATAAGTTCAGAGAGTGTCCTCGGAGGACAGCTCAGGAACTAGCTACAGAGCAAAGGGATGTCCAACCACGGCGAGGAGGACCACCACCACAGAGGGGTCGTGGGCAAGGTAGAGGTGGCAATGGTAATGGACGAGGACGTGGGGCACCTGGCAGGGGTGCTGGACACGCTGAAGCTCGACGACCGGTGTTGGTTTATGCTGCACGACGTCGTGAGGAGGGTGACGCTCCTGATGTTATAACTGGTACGTTCTTCATTCATAGCATGCCTTACACTTCTTTGATTGATGTGGGTTCCACTCACTTGTATGTAGCGTGTGATGTGTCTAGGGCTTGGGATGTGCTTCCTGAGGAGACTGTGAGTGGGGTATCGGTGATAAGTCCATTGGGACATTCAGTTAAGGTAGATAAACTTTTTAGGGCAGCACCGTTAACGAAACTTATAAAGAAGGGAGCACCTTTTGTTTGGACAAATAAGCAGCAAGAGGCTTTTGAGAAGTTGAAGAAGGTTTTGACGGAAGCGCCAGTGTTGATTCAGCCAGAGTCTGGTAAGGATTTCACTGTGTACAGTGATGCGTCACATGTAGGTTTGGGTTGCGTGTTGATGCAAGAGGGTAAAGTGGTCACTTATGCTTCACGACAGCTTAAGCCGCACGAGGTGAACTACCCTACACATGACTTGGAATTGGCAGCGGTAATCTTTGTAGTTAAGATATGGAGGCATTACCTGTGTGGAGAGAAATGCATCATCTATACGGATCACAAGAGTTTTAAGTACTTGCTGACTCAAAAGGAGATGAATCTTAGGTAGCGAAGGTGGATAGAGTTGTTAAAGGACTATGACTGTTCGATTGAATACCATTCAGGTAAGGCGAATGTCGTGGCTGATGCGCTAAGTTGAAGGGCTGTGGCGGAATTAAAGGTGATGTTTGCTCGTCTAAGTTTGTATGACAACGGAAGTTTATTGGCAGATTTACAAGTGAGACTGACTTGGGTAGAACAGATTAAGAAGCAACAGTTGGAGAACGAGTCGTTGGTTCCTCGGTTTCAGCAAGTTGAGAAGGGGGAGAATCTGGACTTTGGGTTAAATAGTGAGGGAGTTCTTTGTTTTCGAGGAATAATTTGAATGCCGAAAGACTCAGACTTAAGATTGGTGATTTTGAAAGAGGCACATAATGGACCTTGTGCTATGCATCCAGGGGGAGTAAGTTGTATCGAGACTTACGAGAGCAATATTGGTGGCCTGGGCTTAAGCGAAAAGTGACCGAATTTGTAGGGAGATGTTCGACATGTTAACAAGTGAAGGCCGAGCATCAACTGCCTTCGGGATTGTTACAGCCGGTAAAGATACCACTTTGGAAGTGGGAAAGGGTAACTATGGACTTTGTAAGTGGGTTGCCGTTGACACCTTCTAAGAAGGATTCGGTTTGGGTGATTGTGGATAGACTCACGAAATCTGCTCATTTCATACCTGTCCGAACCAATTACTCACTTCAGAAGTTGGCCAAATTGTATGTGACGGAGATAGTACGGTTGCATGGTGTGCCAGCATCGATAATTTTAGACCGAGACCTAAGGTTTACATCTCGGTTTTGGCAGAAGTTGCATGAGGCATTGGGAAAGTGATTGGATTTCAGTACGGCTTTTCACCCTCAGTCGGATGGGCAGTCAGAGAGAGTTATTCAGATTTTAGAGGATCTATTGAGGTGTTGTGCTATTGAGTTTAGAGGCAGCTGGGAGGACCATTTGCCATTGGCGAAGTTTGCGTATAACAACAGTTACCAAGCAAGTATTCAGATGGCTCCATATGAGGCACTATATGGGCGAAGGTGTCGTTCGCCTACTTGTTGTGCAGAATTGGGGGAAAGGCAAATACTTGGGCCACAGTTGGTAGCAGATACTAAAGACAAGATTAAGGTGATCAAGAATCGGTTAAAGGAGGCGGCGGATCGACAAAAGGCTTATGCCGATCTGAAGCGTAAGGATATTGAATATGCAGTAGGGGACATGGTCTTTTTGAAAGTTTCGCCTTGGAAGAAGATTATTAATACTGTTATGGATATAGGTTAAATGGGCCTAGATGACAAAATCGGCTAAATAGGGCCCATTAGGGGTTTTAGGCCCAATAACTCGATTTCGCTAAAAATGGGCCAGAATCACTATTTGCACCCATGAATTGTTAGTGACCGTTAACGAACATGGAAACCCTAATTTTTGGTAAAATTACAAGATTACCCTTATAATATGAAAATGACCATTTTGCCCCTAAGTAAAAATGACCATTATACCCGTAGGGTTTATATATGAATTTAATACATGGGATCTTGATAAACATGGTATGTATGATATGCACATGACATGTATGATATGCACATGATCTATTCATAAACGCATTGGGTTGGGTTTTTGGGTTGGGTTTTTATATGGATGGAGGAAGTGCAAAAGGGCTTATGCCCCAGTTATTAAAGGGCTTATGCCCCAGTTATTAAAGGGCTTATGCCCCAGTTATTAAAGGGCTTATGCCACAGTTGTTAAAAGGGCTTTTGCCCCAGTTATTAAAGAGGCTAGGCCTCCAGTTATACGATAAAGCAGCTATGCTACCAGTGGTGTGTTGGTTGGGTGGGTTGAGTTATTCCCCACATGGTGTGTTGGCTGGTACGGTTGGAGAGTAGCGGATGGTGGGTCGAGTAGTCTCCCCAAATGGGTTTGCATTCTTTCATTGACATTACATGTGATACTGAAATGGGCCTATGGGCTATACCATTTACAGTAAAGGCTTCGGCCCAGTAATATGAAATATGAAAAGGCTTCGGCCTAATGTTGTGAAATATGAAATATGAAAAAGGCTACGGCCTAGTACATGTTGATATTGGATTTGGGCTTAGGCCCAACAGGCTATTATTGTTTGGGCTCTGAAAGGGGCTTGTTGCACACTGAGTTTCCAAACTCACCCCCCTTTCCTTAACCTTGCAGGTGAGCCTTGATGTGGGGACTTGGGCCGGAGGGGATTCAAAGTAGCCACGATGATCGTCTTTGGGTTTTTAAATAAGCGTTGGTTTTCATTTAATTTCCTTTAATTATTATTTATTTTTGGGTTGTAATAAGGCCATTTTTAACTTTTATTTTATTTCTTTTCGGGATTATTTTATTTTTAATAACTTTAAACCTGGTTGATAATTATTCAAATGGGCTAGGCTTAGGATGTGTTTTCAAAACGATACTTGTTTTCAAAATATCTCAACGCCACGATTAATCGATTTATCAGAGACGTCCAATTAAACAAATTTAAACTCGATATAACAAAGTGTGGCTATGGTTGTGGGCATGTCTAAGAGTGGATCCAATCAAAGAGCTTGGTACTTAAGTAGCCTTCATGGCTCACCTTCTCTGTTCCGGATACCTACCTGGTGCCCAGCTTCCATACACTTTATTAACTCAACAAAATATATGGTTTTTAAAACATTAACACAGAACGTGGGTTTTTCAACTCCAATGTGGCACGTCAGATTCGGCCATAACGTCTGGGCCGGGTTTGGGGTGTTACAATTCTTGATAGTCACTTTGTTAAACTAACGATAATCAATGCACATTCTCATCGTGCCATCTTTCTTTTTCACAAACAGAACAGGAGCACCCCAGGGAGAAAAGCTCGATCGTGTGAATCCTCTAATAGTGAACTCCTGTAATTGAGACTTTAATTCTTTTTACTCGGTCGGAGCCATTTTATATGGAGCTATCAAAATCGGAGTATTCCCTGGCACTAATTCAATACCAAACTTAACTTCTTGAATCGGATGTAATCCCAATAATTCTTTAGGAAACACATCAGGAAACTCACAAATAATAGGCACTGATTCTATTTTCCTTTCTGTCACTTTCGTATCAATCATATAGGTGAAGTAGGTTCCACAACCTTTTTTCACATATTTCAGAGCTTTCATCGTAGATATCACAGCTGGAAACCCATTCAAATCACTTAACTCAATTCAGATTACCATGTCATTCTTGCATCTCAATTCTATAGTTTTCCATTTGCAGTTCACAACAGCATCATGCAAAGTTAGTCAATCCATACCAAGAATTACATCAAACTTATCAAAAGGTAACAATATCAGATCAGTCGGAAAACAAAAATCTCGTATCATCAACAGACAGTTCTTACATATTTTATCTACCAGAACACACTTGCCTAAAGGGTTCAATACTCTAATAAAAAATTCAGTAGACTCTACAGGAAAAGTCTTACTAGATACTAAGTTCATCCATACATACGAATGTGTTAATTCCGGATCTATCAATGCAATCACAGAAGTATCATAAAGATTAAATGTACCAGTAATCACATCTAGAGACGAAGCTTCCTCACGAGCTCGGATGGCATAGGCTCTGGCAGGTGCTCTAGCCTCAGATCGAATAATGGTGTCTTTAGTCATTCTCTGAGTGCCACTCACATTACCCATGTTTTTGGGTGGTCTACCTCGAGCTGTATTGCCATATGGCCTCAGATTTTGCACAATCTCTTGCTCTACAGACTCAGGACATTCACAGATAAAATGATCTAAACATACACATTTGAAACAAGCTCGATCAAACAGTCTACAGTGGCTAGGATGTCTTTTACCACAATGTCTACACTCGGGTCGATTAGATCTGACATTTCTGCCACTAGCAATTGAAGTAGTTGGAGCTCTAAAGCTCGAATGTGATCTTGCATGATCTCTACTTGAATGACTCATAGTAGCCTTTGAACAGCTATAATCATCTCAGAACTTCTTTGATGTGGACTGAAATGACTTATTCGTTGATCTTTTTCGTACCTCTCTAGCTTCTGAGTCGGCTTTTATTTTCTCTTTACTCAATTCTTCAACTTTACACACTTGTTCAACAATCACCACCATCTCTTTTATTTCCAAAATCTCGACTAATAAGTGAATATATTTATTTAAGCCATCTTCAAACCTTTTACACATTATTGCTTCATTCGAGACACATCCTCGTGCATACTAGCTCAATCTCACAAATTCCCGCTCATTCTTCGTAATAGACATACGACCCTGTTTTAGTTCAAGAAACTCTCTGCATTCCTGACCGATGAATCTTTCACTGATGTATTTCTTTCGGAATTCAATTTGGAAGAAATCCTAGGTGATTCATTCTTTTAGAACCACTGATATCAAAGTTTTCCACCACTAATACGCAATAACTCTCAAAAGTGAAACAGTACATTTAACACATTCTTCTAGAGTACAAGATAATTCATCGAATACCCGAATCATATTCTCGAGCCAAAACTCAGCTCTCTCAGCATCATCATCAGTAGTAGCATGGAATTCTTCAGCCCCATATTTTCTAATCTTATCAACTGGAGGCTTATTTAGACAAATCAGATCTACCACTTGGGGAGCTACAAAAACTTGCGGGGGAAGAGGTTAGGGCAGCAGTCGGGTTTCTTCTAACATACTGAGTGAACCACTCATTCATCATTTGGAAGAAGGCTTGCTTAGCCTCTCCCTCATGGCTACTAGAAACTGGTCTAGAATAGGATTGCATTACCCCTTGAGTGGGAGCAGGTGCGTTACTTTCAACATCGTCAGCTATGGCACGTTCGGGCTCTATTTACTATATAAAAACACATTTTCATTGTCAAGAATCATCATATTACCGCAGTTCATATATATGGCATGTATAGCTAGACTCACATACACTACGTTAGTCCTAGAATCGACTAAACTGTAGCTCTGATACTAATTAATTGTAACACCCCTAAACCATAACCATCACCGGAATAGGTTAAGAGGCATTACCGGACTTGTAACTTAATTCAAAACAATCATTTATCAAATACTTCTCTTACTATAGTGAATATCATTCATTCACATTTCATATGTACTCAAAACAAGCATACAAAGCTTTAATCATACATTAAGGACTAATTCGGTAACATTTAACAAATTTCAAATACTTAAAAAATTTTCATGGTTACAATGGCCACACGGCTATGTGCCTAGACCGTGCGCCTCACACGGCCAATAGACACACTTGTGTCTTAGATCGTGTGAATACGGAGCATATATACTGACTTCTGTCACATAGCTAGAGACATGCCCGTGTGTCTTGGCCTTGATCAAAACTGACTTGGGTCACATGACTAACAACACGCCCGTGTGTCTAGCCCGTGTACCCTTTGAAAAGTCCACACACGCCCATATGCCAAGGCTGTGTGACTCACATGGCCACCAGACACACCCGTGTGTATAGGCCGTGCTTGAGACCGACTTTAATTTGTAGGACTATTCTAGGGAACACATGGCTGTGTAACATAACCATGTGTCACACACGACTGAGACACACGCTCGTGTCTTTGTCCGTATAGACAAAAAATGACCTTTTGCAAGGCCAATTTGCCACTCTAATCTTAACCACACAAAGCAACCAAAATTGTATCATTTCAATACTCTTATAGGCAACCAAATTCACCAAAGCATTCAATATCATGCCATCTAAGCACAACCATTTCAACATCACCTAAACAAGCCACACATAAGACATCAAATACATCACATTACTAACCTTTCAAGCACATATAATAAGCCAACTTAAATGGATAAAACAGTCCCACATTTACAACCAAAAGTAAGCCAAATCTCATGGCTATAATCTTAACACAAAACATATCATATAATCACTAGCTTATACATGCCATACTTCAATATTCACATTTTCTAAAAGGTACCAAAATAGAGTTCAATAGTGTGGTGATGATCCTCGACGATCCCTGAGCTTCCAGTAGCTTTCATAATCTATAAAACAATAGAAAAACATGTAAAGTAAGCTTCCAAAAGATTAGTAAGCCATATACAGATAAACTTATCACATAACACTATTCTAAACCAATTCATTCATGTATCTCATGGAAAAATACAATCACATATCCATATGTCTTATATAGCTCATTTGATCATAATTCACTAACATATATTACATCTTATTCTCACAATAATTCATACATATATCATATGTCCACAATTGTACATATACTTAATTTTCATTCTCAAACATGATATACATTTCAAACATACCTAAATTGGATACACATTCACATAATCATTTGTTTCTTGGAATGCCCGTTGAACTGTACAGAATCAAATAGGATACATGGATACATCAGAAAGCTCAAACAATGCCAACGTCCTAGACGTGGTCTTACATGTAATCAAATATCGATGACACTATCCGAGATAGGGTCTTACACGAAGTTAAATACAATGTTGATTTCCTAGACATGGTCTTACATGTAAATCTCAAATTGATGCTAACGTCCTAGACATCGTCTCACATCAAATCACATATCAGAATCCTATGTCATGACATACGTATCCTAACTATTCCTATGGTTTGTACGGGGCTTTCAGATGTCTTCACATTACCGAAACTTTCTCAATTTCACATATTCAGCTCTATAGCCATTCATCACAATTCAGTATCATATAAGCATGAATAAATCAATTCAAACACATTTATTTGTATATAGACTTACCTCATACGGGAATGAACAGAAACGAACAGCCATTCAACTACGTTCGACTTTCCCTGATCTAATTTTGTTTTCTTTAGTTCTTGATCTATACACATTCAAATTTAACTCCTTTATTCACCAAATCATTCAATTCAATCCAAAAACATATAATTAGAGCATTTTACAAATTAGCCCTCATATTTTCACATTTTGACATTTTAGTCCCTAATTGACAAAATCACAAAATATACAAAATTTCCTTATACACATACTTAGCTGAATATTCATGTAGTTCATATAAGCCTCATTTATTTCACATTTTAGTCCCTCAATTTACATATTTCACAATTTAGCCAGTAATAATCGAATTCATCAAAAATCCCAATACAAAACAAATTTATCTAACACATGTCTTTTATTTTTATCAAGTAAAATAAAAAAGCTCACAATTTCATCAATGGCTTAACTCAAAATCTTCAACAATTTCATGAATTTAAGCATGGGCTAGCTAGAACACATAACAACGATAAAAAAAACATAAAAATCATCGAAAACAGAACAAAAACAGACTTTTAATCAAGCATGGACATGGCCAAACCCTAGATTGATCTTTCCTTTCTTTTTCTTTTGTATTTTTGGCAAAGATGATGAATAATGGGTCAATTTTATGCCTTTGTTTTATTTAATCTATATTATTAACTAGTTTATCATTTTACCCTTGTATTATAACATTAATAAACCATTATCTAATGTCCATCTAAGTTATTTAATGCATGCCATGGTCAAATAACCACATAAGGACCTCTTAATAATAAAGACACATCAATTCGACCATTATTCAAATAGAAGGATAACTTTGCATTTTCTGCGATTTAGTTCTTTTTACAAGTTAAGCACACAAATGATTGGATTTTCATACAAAATTATAACACATGCTTAACCACATACTATAAACACGGAAAATAATAATAAAATATTTTTTGACTCATATTTATGGTCACGAGACCACTGTTTTGACTAGGGTCTAAACTGGGCAGTTACATGTGGGATTTTAGGCCAGGCCATGTGATCCACGCAGGCAAGGAAAATTTGGGCCTTGTGGGCCACACGGTCATGTAGGCCCACACAAGCAAGCCACATGGGCATGTGAGCCCATTTGTCTGAAAAGTTCTGTAAGGTTGTATGGGTTGCCCAAATCGACTGTGGACCTACTGTAGAGTTGGAAAGCATTACTTAGAACCCTATACGGGTAATTTGTCTGACTGATTTCTGTATTAAGCATGTATGCTAATCTGAACGTCTGGACTGTTAGCTGCAAAATAGCATGTCATTTATAGTATGTTGCATTGAATCGGGGTGTGTTGATGATATTTAGAGGAAGTGTCTGAAAGGCTATTATACTTGTTATCTGGTAGCTCAACTGCAAATTACTAAGTATGTGCCACATTTCGATACAGCATGATGTGTAAGGATGGGTAGGTGTTTTTAACCCCATAAGGTGTGTAGGGATGGATGGAGATAGTGTGTAGAGGCTGGTGGGTAGAATTCTGATTCCTGATACTGTATATGGTATCTAAGATGGGCCAAGGCCTTTATTTATATCTGAGACTGTATCTGATGGGCTAAGGCCCAAACTTGATCTGTAATGGGCTCAGGCCCAGATTGCATCTGAGTGAATTCTGATGTATATATGTATGCATGTTTTCTGTGGGGATTACACACTGAGTTTGTGAAAACTCACCCTTTTTCTATTTAATCCGTTTAGGTAATCCTCAGTCTTAGAAGGATCGGTGCGGTAGAGGATTTGATGGTGACCATCACTGTTTCATACTACTTTAATTTTGTTTTTGAATTTACATTATTTTTAGGTATTTGTTGTGTAATTTTGGGACTTTGGACTAATTGGTTTTGAATTTTGGGATTTTTAACTGCTTTATGATTTTATTAAGTTAGATGGTAAAAACTCGATTTTTGCTAAAACAAAGGTTTCTCTCAACATGAATGGTTTTCCAAAAACAACATTTCCAAAGCTACCGCTAAAAAGATATGATTTTAGGCATAAAAAAGAACATGCATTTTATTCCGAATTAAGTTAAAGGTTTATTGACTAGAACGGTTTTAGCTTCACAAACTCGTCTTCAAATTCCATTCCATCTGATATCACCAAATTTGACCATAGCGTCTAGGTCGAGTTTGGGGTGTTACAATCTTTATTATTATCATTATGAAGATTATGTGATTAATCATTATCATGAGGTATATGATTGATCCTCTGGACAAGTTCAAAGAAGACGTGTAATTAAGGAAATCCCATTTGAACCTTAGGAATAGTTTAGGATACAAGTGATATGTCACTAGGAACTATGTGATCTGAGCTCATGAGTTGTGGTCAGAATTCAAGATATATGTGACACATATTATGGCAATCCGAGTGCTAGTCTTGTATGTTCTACCGGTGGCTGGGTAGTCTGGCATGTGTTACGGATACCTGATAGCTTGTGTGAGCAGCCCGAGTAGCTGCATCCTGAATGATAGCTTGTGTGAGCAGACCCATGAGTAGCTCAAAAATGAGCAACATGTGATATGTGATATGTGATATCAGGTAGCGTTGGCTACATATGGGGCACTTAGGTACGAGATTCTGATGTATTCAATGGTATTCCAAGTGTTCAACAGGTAAACTATCGAGTAACTTGATGGAAAACCCGAGGGGTAAGTCAATGAGAAGAATAAGTATATGGTTATGTTATGAGATAGTATAGGTATGTACTCAAAACTCTTGAGCATTAAGCTTGGTATGTGGTAAAAATGCAAATGAATGAGTTATGTCTATGAGAATGATTTTCTATGATGACCTTTTGATTATAGGTTTATATTTATGACGTAAAAATATATGGTGAATTCGGTTGAGAATCATGTGTAAGGCTTTTAGGACAAATTAAATTGAGACATGATGTGCTTATTCTTTCAATGTTGTGATTCAATGAATAATGAAAAGAGAGAAAGATTGGCATAAAAGCCTACTAAAAATGGATACGAAGGTATGGATAGCTAAGAGTTTTGGACCATTGATGGATGTTAAGCTATATGTATTGGGAAATATGAATATACATAATTAATACGCACTTTTATTATGAATGTTGAAATGATTTGTCAAATGTTGAAGTGCTTTATAATGAGAGTTTATGTTAGCTTAACTAATGTTAAGATAAGGTAAATTTATGTTTATAGATTAAAATATGGGTATTGCAATTGATTAATATGTACCCATGAGAACATATTGATGAAATTGGTAAATGCATGTAAATGATTCGCTTATTATTGTCATACGGACTTACTAAGCTATATAGCTTACCCCATTTCTTTCCCACTACTCATAGGTTTATTCAGCTAGCTCGGGTTGGAGATCGTCAAACATTCTATCACACTATCAAGATATCATGTTGGGTAAATGAACGTAAACCTTTGAGTCTATGGCATGTATAGGGAATTAGTTATTTTTTGTATATGTCATTATGATATGGCCAAATGTATTAGCTTGTAATGAATACGGATTTGATTTGGTATGTAGCCATATAAATTGGCTTATATTGGCTAATGGGTTGCAAGCATATTAATTACTCATATGACTATGCCAATGTCATTGTGTGATATGGTTTATAATGGTATGCTAATGAAAGTACAAGGGAATCATGAAAGAGTAAAATTAGTATTAAAATAGTTTTGGATAACAGCAGTAGTACAAATTTGAAAAATCATAAAAAAAATTTGGAAACTGAATTATAGATTGAACAAAATATGAAATTAAATCTTATTGAGTCTATTTTTACATAGAATAAATTTTGTAAGGAAAAAAATTATTTTATGAGATATTTGAATTTTTGTGAGACAAGGTTAGAATGATTTCGAGTTCCCCTATTTTGATTTTGGAAAATTGTTAAAAATTGTATAAAAATACTTGGGGGCTAAAATTTATATGTTTAAATTATTGATGAGTCTATTTTAAAGAGAAACAAATGGGAACATCATCTGAATCCCGTACTAATAGATAATTAATCTTTAGTGAAGAAAGGTCGAAACTGTCAAATAGCAAAACAGGGACAAATTTGAGGAATTAACTGTACTTATTGGTTGAATCATAAATTCTGAAAATTTTATGATAGGAAGATATTTGAGTCTAGTTTCGAAAAAATAAAGGAGATCTTAATTTAAAGTTCTTTAGCTCAAGATATAAATAATTTAGTGACTATTAATCAAGTGAACAGTTTTGTTATGAATAGTAAATAATTGTTTAGATATGTTTAAGCCTTGATTATGGTTCTGTTAGTAGCTTAATTGTGTCATGTTAAGTAATTGAAAGTCTGTATGTGAGTGTGCAAATGAGGTGGCAAATGGCTTGGTAAATAGCCATTTCCTTGGCCACACAGGTAGAGACACGGACATGTGTCTCAGCCATGTGAAGGACACGGCCCCGAGACACGGGCGTGTGACTTGGTCGTGTGACCCCAAATTGTGCATGACGTCATAAACAGATAGTTACACGGGCTGAGGATAAGGGTGTGTCCCAAGCCACACGTGTGTGTGTATTACCACTCGGCCTACCCATATGGGCGTGTGACTCTCCAAAGTATGAAAATTTTCTAAGTGTAGTAAAAGTTCCAAAAGTTTTGGGTTTAGTCCTGAACCACTCCCAACATAGGTTTTAGGCCTCATGTGCCTGTATAAGGGATGATATACATGTGATTGGATGAATTTGATTTGGACCAAATTTTATGGCTCGGTTTGTATGAATGTTTATGTTTAAGTCCGATAACGCTTCGAACCCTGTACCGTCATTGGTTATGGGTAAGGGATGTTACATTTAGTGGTATCAGAGATATGGTTTAGTTGATTCTCGAAATAACATAGTGTATGTTAAGACAGAGATGACTTCCAACCGAGCTATTTTTCGATAATGCTGATAATGATATTGAAATGATTGAAATATGCTTATGATGTGTCGAAATTTAGAAACTTATGAATAAAAGTTCATGATATGTATGTGTTAATGTACGAAATGAGATAATCACAAGTTGAGAAATGTGAAAAGTGGAATGGAATGAAAATTTATATAGTGATAAGCCCATCCATGTTTGTTTGGCATGCATATGATGTTATGTGCCCAACATATTTGATTAAGTGAATATTATAAGTAAATTTACTCAAATTGACAGAATGTGTGTTTATGTACACTTGTTTGAATAAGATAATTGAAAAATTTTGTGTAACATGACTATGTATGTTAATTGGCTTGAAGTGAATTATGTAATTGTGATGATATGATGTTGGTGATGAATGCTAAGTCATATGTGTGTACTTACTAGAGTCAAATTAGAGGCTTTACGACCTTACCCCCTTTCCAGTGTTGCTTTATACCGAAAATTCACGAAAATCATGTGGAATAAATCCATAAATGTGAAACTAAAGAGTTTAATGGTGAAATAATTAGTAATGCATACAGAGATAAGAATAGTTTAGAAAGTGGAAACAATTTTCGAAGAATATCAGATTGTTCTAAAGATTATTCAGATTAACCAATGTCACGGTTAAAGAAAAATTTAATCTCGACTAATCGACTTATTCAGATATGATATCTAAAGTATTGTTTGCTAAAATTTACCTCGAATTGGTTTTCATTAGTGAGTGGAATAATACGGGGTTCATGATGACTGAAGTAGTCAGAGAAATGATATTTCAGTAGTAAAGATATCTGTGTGTGACAGTTACAGTTGAAATGAATATGATGATCTTTTCTAGGTATTCTATATATTCTTTTATCCTCAGAGATATTTGTGTGATTGTTCATTTTCTGGTGAAATTCTTATCGTGTAAGAATGTTAGCTGACTATAATGTTAGATGAAATTTTTGTTGGTCTGGTTGGTTCATGATCAGCATTTCTTTATTCTTTGAAATTCTATTCTGATATGTTGGAATAAAGTCGATGGTAAAAAATTATGTGAGACTATTCTTATGTTTCTACTGATTATAGTTTTGTTTTATATATGCGGGAAATATATTATCTCTGTTATGAAAGAAGTCCAAAGTTGGTAAGCAGTGTTTTTCTTCTGGCTTTCTCTGGGGAATTATCAAGATCTTTATTATCTTATTGTGAGTTATGTTCTTAGACTTCCAGTATGGTATTGTATCTTAGATTTCTTTATCTTGGTTTTTCTATCATTCTTATTTCTTGAATTATCAACCATGGCATATCTTTAAAGTGTGTTCTTCAGCTTGTGATAACTATGTCTATTATGATTATGCTTCTAGTTTGATCATATTAACGTGGTGATTCTGGTATCTGGATTTCTCTAATTTTCATGTAAGGAATTGACATCAGCAAAGGTACAAGTGGTGAAATCACAAGCTTCAATTTGTATGATGGATTTCTTTTCTCAGGTAAGTTAATTAAAGCCAATGCATTCAATCGGGATGTCTTTGTTTCTTTGAGCTAATGCAATTGTAAAGGTCTTGATTAGCATGATAAGAGAATTTTGAAAGATTGTGTGTTTGAGTTGTTTTAATAGCATGAATAAAGGAGCATTTTGTTATGTTATTATTTGATAATCGAAATCGACTTGGTTGTTTTTATTAGAGTGAGTTGGTAAGTTAAAATGTGATTTGAGTTACATGTAGTTAAATGTATCCTCAGTTATGGTAATAAATTTTGTGTATACATGAATGTATCAATGGACAATCTGAATGAAGAATTGATATTCTAGAGAGTAGGATACCGAGATATACGTTTTAGATTTGTTCTAATCTGATGATGTTATTATGATTTCAAGCTATTCTGAATGATATGGTTATCACATTTATGAAAATTCAGATGGTTTGTGCATGTTAGCAACGTTGAAAACAGTTGAAGGTATTATTAACCAAAGTTCTGGTTCTGAGTTCAGTTTGAATTGAGTAACGAATTTATTATTTTTTAGTGATCCACTATTGAACTAATTAGAATGTGTTTTATTACTAGAATGTAAAGTGATGGTTCATGTTTCCATACGGTTAATGTTACAGTAAAAAAAATTGTTCGACAAGTGATTTAGAGACGTTACTTTTATGTCCGTATTGAGAAGTTAGTGATATCATTTATTCAACAAAAGGTTTCACATGTTCCCTGATTTCAAGAATTAAAGTATCGAATGTTATAGAAAGATATGAAGTTAAGATAGTGTTAAAGACTTGAGCTATTGAAAGATCGCGAGTAGTTATTGAGTAATCTTTGGGAAAGCAGAAATAGTTACAGATGCTGAATGGAAAATTCTTTGTTTATTTTGTAAGTAAGTTACACGATTGATCTTAATTGATGATGACCTAATTTTAGCTAGATTAAAAGCTAAAGCGATGTTTTCATTGCAAGATTGAGAATCTCAGAAATGTGTTAATGAATGGTAAGCTAAACGAGTTCAGTATGAGTTGATTTTTTATTTTGAATTTCAGTCTGACCTGATGACTGATGTTATTGTTCTGAGATAGAAATTGTGTGCAGATGAATTTAGAGCTTATGTAGGAAATTTTTGTATAAGGCTCAGTACTAGCTCGTTGGTTCATTCTGGGAGTAGTAAAAGGGTGCAGTTATTTGAAATAGATGTTTTGGTAATTGGGTATGTAACCTGATATTTTTGAGTTTATGCTCAGATGTCTATTTGATAATGGATAAAAGTCAAATATCAAGAGAATTCAGGTCTATTGCATTCAGTGATAATCTTGATGTGATATGAGATAAAGTAACTATAGATTTTGTATCTGAATTATCTTTATCTTCGAAAAGGAAGATGTTATCGAATTGTTATTGATCGTTCGTGTACAGATTTCTTATTTAACAAACCAGTCGAGTAAGATGTTTCTAGGATTATTCGATTATACGAAGTATCAATCTCTATTATTTCAGATTGAGAACCAAGGGCTATATCCCAATTATGAAAAAAAACTATAGGAAATTATGAGTACGTAGTTGCATCTTGGCACGGTAACACACCTGTAAATCGGTGGTAAGTCTAAGAGAGTAATTCAAAACTTTGACGATATGCTCTAACACTGTGTGTTAAAGTTCAAAGGTGATTAGAAAGAGATATACGAGGTTGATTTGATTTTTGATTCTGATAAATTAGTGGAAGTAATTCATGAGAGTTGAAAGCAATTTCTTCTAGTAAAATTTTTGGGCACGAAAATCCCTAAAGGGGGAAGAGTTGTAATAGCTCGATTTTGGGCCTAGTTAGAACAATAATTTTGGGACCACAAATCGGACGAGGAAAATTTAATTTTATTATATTTTTATAGTCTACAATTTCACGAAATGATTTTGTAAAAATCTCGTTCGAAAATTGTGAAGTTTGGGCACTCAATTGAGTCAAAAGGACTAAATTGTAAAAATTGCAAAAGTTGAGTTCTGCATGTTAGAGGTGTCCGATTGTTATGAAATTTTAAATTGGAGGCCCTTAAATGGTAATTAGACCATTGGTTAATTGTTTGGACAAAAATGGACATGAAATAGGGGAAATAGAATTTGTTAAGTTAAGGGCATTTTGGTCATTTAGTAATTAAAATGAATTAAAAACAAAATAAAAGCCAAAATTTCTAGTGCATCTTCTTATTTGGTTGAATTTCACAAGGGGAAACCATGTCTAGGGTTTTTCAAGCTTCCAACCTCGATTGTAAGTCTGTTTTAGCCACGTTTTTAATGATTTTTACGTTTTCAAAATCCTCATGACAAGATCTATCTATTTCTACCATTTATTTGAGCTAGGGTTGATGTTTAAAAATTTACCCATGTGTTAATGTGTGTATTTTGATGTTTAAGAGAGGAATATGAATGTTTATTGTGTGTTAAACGACTTTTACTAAGTAGTTTCGGTGAAAATGCTAAAAAGGACTAATTCGTAAAAGTTATAAAATTTGTCATAAAAGTATGATTTAGTAGAAATTTTGGGCTTCTATAGTTATGAAAGTGGTTTGGCTAGGCATAAAGTGCAAAGAAATTCAATAAATTCAATTTTACGAGCCTTGGGGCAAAAATGTAATATGATAAAGTTTAGGGGCAAAAACGTAATTTTCCATAATATGATTTTTGGGTCACAATGAATAATTTCATTAATAAATAAGCTAAATGTGATATTTTAGATCAAGGAAAATGAGGTTTGGACCAAGAACGGGGGAAATGCGTATTTGATGGTTAGGTCTTTTTCACCATTTTTGGTATCGAGGAAGTTCGTATGCTTAATAAGCATTTAATTGCACATGTGTAAATGTTTAATTGATGTAATTGTGATAAATGCCTTATTATTAAAATGAAATGCGAATGCTACGGAGTACAGTATTATGGAAATGACCATGAGATTTTATGATACTCAATCCAATAATATGATCTAAAATATGTCTATGATACTTGATGACATTGTGATGAGTTGTAATTTCATGTTTAAGTGTGATTATCTTTATTATTATCATTATGAAGAATTATGTTATTAATCATTATCATGAGTTATATGATTGATCCTCTAGACAAGTTCAACAAAAACGTGTAATTAAGGAAATCCCATTTAAACCTTAGGAATAGTTTAGGATACAAGTGACATGTCACTAGGAACCATGTGATCTAAGCTCATGATTTGTGGTCAGAGTTCATGATATATGTGACACATGTTATGGCGGTCCGGGTGTTAGTTTTGTATCTTCTACCGGTGGCTGGGTAGTTCGGCATGTGTCGCGGACACCTGATAGCTTGTGTGAGCAACCCGTGTAGTACATCCTGGCCGATAGCTTGTGTATGTAGACCCGTGAGTAGCTCAAAAATGAGCAACATGTGATATGTGATATGAGGTAGCATTGGCTACATATGGGGCACTTAAATGAGAGATTCTAATATATCCGATGATATTCCAAGTGTTCAATGGGTAAATTATTGAGTAACTTGATGGAAAACCTAAGGGGTAAGTCAATGAGAAGAATAAGTATATGGTTATGTTATGACATAGCACAAGTACGTACTTAAAACTCATGAGCATTAAGCTTGGTATGTGGTAAGAATGCAAATGAATGAGTTATGTCTGTGAGAATGATTTTCTATGATGACCTTGTGATTATAGGTTTATATTTATGACGTAAAAATATATGGTGAATTCAATTGAGAATCATGTGTAAGGCTTTTAGGCCAAATTGAATTGAGACACAATGTGCTTATTCTTTTAATGTTGTGATTCAATGAATAATGAAAAGAGAAAAAGACTGGCATAAAAGGCTAATAAAAATGGATATTAAAGTATGGATAGCTAAGAGTTTTGGACCATTGAAGGATGTTAAGGTATATGAATTGGAAAATATGAATATACATAATTAATATGCACTTCTATTATGAATGATGAAATGATTTGTCAAATGTTGAAGTGTTTTATTATGAGAGTTTATGTTTGCTTGACTAATGTCAAGATAGGATAAATTTATGTTTATAGATTAAAAGATAGGTATTGCAATTGATTAATGTGTACCCACGAGAACATATTGATGAAATTGGTAAATGCATGTAAATGATTCGCTTATTATTGTCATACGGACTTACTATGCTATATAGCTTACCCTCTTTTCTTTCCCACCACTCATAGGTTTATTCAGCTAGCTCGGGTTGGAGATCGTCAGGGATTCTATCACACTATCAAGCTATCATGTTGGGTAAATGAACGCAAACCTTTGATTCTTTGGCATGTAGAGGGACTTAGTCATTTTGTGCATGTGTCATTATGATATGGCCAAATGTATTAGCTTGTAATGAATAAGGATTTGATTTGGTATGTAGCCAAATAAATTGGCTTATATTGGATAATGGGTTGCAAGCATATTAATTACTCATATGCCTATTCCAATGTCATTCTGTGATGTGGTTTATAAAGGTAAGTTAATGAAAGTACAAGGGAATCATGAAAGAGTAAAATTAGCATTAGAACAGTTTTGGACAACAACAGTAGTACAACTTTGAAAAATCACCAAACATTGTGTAAATCGAATTAGAGGTTGAATAAAATATGTACTTAAAGCTTATTGAGTCTAGTTTTATGTAGAAGAAACTTTGTGAGCAAAAGAATTTTATTTAATGAGATATTTTAATTTTTGTGAGACAAGGTTAGAATGATTTTGGGTTCCCCTATTCTGACTTTGGAAAATCATTAAAAATTGTATAAAAATAATTAGGCCATCGGTCACCATTAGGCCCCAACCATTTCAGGTCGTGTTTTGGCACTGATGAATTATCAGGCCGGCTCGGGCTCTAATCTGGGGGACAACCCAACCAACCCTGTGGTCCTCAATCTTGATGAAGTAACAGAAGCAGAAAAGACAAGTGTAGAACTCCCGGGAGAGCTTGAAGAAAGGTGTAGACGGTTGGAAGAAAAATTTAAAGAAATGGAAAGCACCGACTATCATGGTGGAATCGATGCTAAGGAATTAAGTTTGGTTCCGGACCTAGTACTCCCTCCCAAGTTCAAAACTCCAGAATTTGAGAAATACAACGGGACTAGCTGTCCTGAAGCTCACATCACTATGTTCTGCAGACGAATGGCAGGCCATGTAAATAATGACCAACTATTAATTCACTGCTTCCAAGAAAGTCTGGTTGGGGCCGCTTCTAGATGGTACAACCAACTAGTCGCGCCCAGATCAGTTCATGGAAAAATTTAGCACAAGCCTTCATGAAGCAGTACGGTCATGTGGCAGACATAGCCCCTGATAGAATCATTTTACAGAATATGGAGGAAAAACATAATGAAAGCTTTCGGCAGTACGCCCAACGATGGAGAGAAGTGGCCACACAAGTCCAACCCCCTCTATTGGAAAAGGAAACCACTGTGCTCTTCATCAATACCCTGAAGGCACCTTTTATTAACCACAGGTTGGATAGCGCAACCAAGAGTTTTTCGGACATAGTAATGTCTGGAGAAATGATAGAAAATGCCATAAGATGTGGGAAAATAGAGGCTAGGGAAAATGCCAAGAGGTCAGCGTCGAGAAAGAAAAAGGATGAGGTGAATAATGTGAGCTCATATTCGAAATCAATCACCGTAAGCCAACCAAGGTTGACAACTACTGGACAGCAGGCCTCACCCAGACAAGAGCCCAACACAAAACAAAATAGGGAGAAGCTCCAATTTACGCCCATTCCAATGACGTACAAGGCGATATACCAAAGTTTACTTGATGCACATGTCGTGTCTCCCTTCTATCTAAAGCCAATGCAACTTCCATACCCCAAATGGTATGACGCAAATACCCAATGCGAATACCATGCGAGAGCCACAGGGCACTCGATAGAAAACTGTACCACTTTCAAGAAATTGGTTGAAAGGCTCATCAACATGGGGATTGTGAAATTTGATGATACATCCAGTACAGATAATCCATTACCTAACCATGGGGATGAGGGAATAAATGCGGTAACCGAGAGTTCGGGGAAAAAAATTAAGACGAATGTTGCTGAAGTGAATACCCCGTTGAAAGAAGTATGGAAGAAAGTGGTGGAAAGAGGGTTGATAGCACAGAATTCAAGGGTCAGCCCTCGAGAAGTAAAGAATTATTGCGAGTTCCATGATCAAGAGGATCACGAGATTCAGAAATGCAGTAAATCAGGGCTTTGTTACAAGGATTGATGGATAATAAGGAGCTAGAATTCTTCGAATATGTCAGGAGCCCGGAAGAAGCAGATGTGTGTGCCTTCGAAGAGGGGTCGATGAAGGATGTTTACAAAGTCAACCACCTAGTGATTATCATATCACGTTCGAGAATGAATGAAGCCGGGGCACAAGTTGCACCAAAGGTCGTAATCCAGAATCCCGTTGCTTTCCCTTACAAGGATAGCAAAAGGGTATCGTGGAACTATAGCTGCAATGTGACATTCCCGAGAGAGAAGACCCCGATTAATGTATCAGAAGAAGTTCAAGATGAGGGTTTTTATATGCGCAGCAGAAGGCATTATATGCCAAATACAAAAGTCGAACAGGTTAAAGAAAAATCATTAGCAATTGAGGAAAAGAAAGAGAAGCCGGCGGGGCCTGAACCAACTGTTAATGAATCAGTGACTGAAAAAGAAGCCAAGGAATTCTTAAAATTTCTAAAGTACAACGAATATAGTGTCGTAGAATAGTTGCACAAACAGCCAGCTCGTATATCGGTACTGGCCTTACTTTTAAGCTCTGAAATCCATCACGGCACATTGATGAAGGTACTAAATGAAACTTATGTTGCTAACGATATCTCTGTAAACAAACTGGACCACTTAGTCAACAATATAAGTGCCGACAACTTCATATTCTTCAATGATGATTAGGTACCGCCAGGGGCCGAGGATCAACTAAAGCTTTGCACATCACGACTCGCTGTAAAGGGTATACATTACCAGGGGTATTGATTGACAATGGGTCTGCACTGAATGTCCTACCCCTATCTACGCTGAGTAGGTTGCCAGTGGATAGTTCCCATATGAAGACATGCCAAAATGTAGTGAGAGCATTTGATGGCACGGAAAGGAAGGTAATGGGGAGAATTGAAATACCCCTCTTAATCGGGCCAAGCACGTATGAGGTAGATTTCCTAGTCATGGACATTAAGCCTTCGTATAATTTCCTATTGGGGAGGCCATGGATACACTCAGCAGGGGCAGTCCCTTCATCGCTGCACCGGAAGTTGAAATTGGTAACCGAAGGTCGGTTAATAATGATCAATGCCGAATAATACATCATCGCAGCAATAACCACTGACACCCCATATCTAGAGGCAAATGACGAAGCAATCGAGTGCTCTTTTCGATCTTTGGAGTTCGTGAACGCAACATTCATTACCGAAGGAAATAAGATTCCAATTCCTAGGTTATCTGAGACTATAAGAATGGGACTACGGCTAACTATTGGAAAAGGGGCTCTACCCGGAAAAGGACTCGGGAGATACCTCCAGGGAAGGATTAATGTACCAATGATGAAGGACAAACAAGACTGTTTTGGGTTAGGGTTTAAGCCGGACATGAAACAAAGAAAGAAGGAACTTGAGAAGAAGCAAGAGAGAAGGAAAGCGCGATTGAACGGGGGAGAAGTCGAATGGGAACCAATGATCTTCCCCCATATTTCGAAGACTTTTGTGTCGGGAAGAGTCATTCACCTCGAGTGAAAGATGTCGAGAAAGGAAATCGCGGAAGGAATGATGGGGAGTTTGGACATCAATGCCACATATGAAGAAGGAATGGGGGTAGAGAATTTGTCGGGCATTCGCCCCTATGAGCCGGGAAGTGTTCTGAATAATTGGATCATGGAAGAGATTCCTGCAGTATTTAGAACTAACTCAGAGTAATGTCCAAAACACACTTCTAGGCCTAGGAGTAATAAGTGCCCTTTTGTGAAATAGGCTTATGTTCGAAATCGTTATTTCAATGAAATGCATCCTTTTGACTTATTCCGTGCAAATATTCTTTTATTCTTTCACTCATGATCATACCATACATATCATTGTTCTTATATTCTCTTGTTCTTTGTATCTTCCTTCGCACCAACAACAGGTCTCCAGATATCAATGATGTTAGTGACGTTGCTGCTAATTCAAAGTCTCCTTTTGAGCGGGATATGTGTCTAGAGGGATCTCAGGACTTTGAAGATGACGGAGACTGTAACTTATCCCCTGATTTGTTAAGGATGGTAGAACATGAGGAGAAACAGATTCTACCCGACAGAGACTGTATAAGCCGTGAACTTGGGAGATGAACTAGAATAGAAAGAAGTAAAGATCAAAGCTTGCATTACCACAGAGACAAAGTGGGACCTTATTGAGTTACTCCAAGAGTTCAAGATGTCTTTGCATGGTCATATCAAGATATGCCTGGGCTAAGTACAAACATTGTGGTACACAGGCTCCCCATCAAAGAAGAATGCAAGCCAGTTCAACAAAAGCTTCGAAGGATGCGGCCCGATGTTTTGTTGAAAATAAAAGAGGAGGTCAAGAAGCAATTTGATGCTGGCTTCTTACAAGTAGTTAAGTACTCATAATGGGTAGCCAACATCGTCCCCATCCCTAAAAAAGATGGAAAAGTATGCATGTGTGTAGACTACAGAGACTTAAACAAAGCCAGCCCGAAGGATAATTTCCCGTTGCCTCATATCGACACCTTAGTGGACAACACGGCAGGTTACTCACTCTTCTCCTTCATGGATGGTTTTTCAAGATACAATCAGATCAAGATGTATCCTGAAGACATGAATAAAACCACATTTGTGACCATGTGGGGAACCTTTTGCTATAAGGTGATGCCGTTCGGATTGAAAAATACGGGAGCAACATATCAGAGAGCCATGGTAACCCTATTCCATGATATGATGCATAAAGAAATTGAAGTCTATGTCGATGACATGATTGCCAAATCTCGGACTGAAGAAGAGCATGTGCAAGTCTTGAGGAAATTATTTTCGAGGTTGAGAAAATTCCAGTTGAAACTCAATCCCGCAAAATGTACCTTCGGGGCCAGGTCAGGAAAATTGCTAGGATTCGTGGTCAGTGAAAAAGGGATTGAGATTGACCTAGATAAAGTCAAAGCCATACAAGAGTTACCTCCGCCACGTACTCAGAAGGAAGTTCGAGGATTCCTAGGAAGACTAAATTACATCAGTCGATTTATTTCACAAATAACCGAGAAATGTGACCCCATATTCTGTTTCCTTAAGAAACACAACCCTGGTGTTTGGGACGAGGAATGCCAGAAGATTTTTGACAAAGTTAAGCAATATTTGTCTAATGCCCTAGTGTTGACGCCACCTAGTCCAAATAAGCCACTGATACTGTATTTGACGGTATTTGAAAATTCTATGGGATGCGTGCTTGGCCAACACGATAAATTGGGAAGGAAAGAAAGAGCGATATATTACCTCAGTAAAAAGTTCACTAAGTGCGAGACGAGATACTCGTTCATTGAAAAGTTATGTTGTGCCTTAATCTGGACAGCTCGAAGACTGAGACAATACATGTTGTACCATACAACTTGGCTGATCTCTAAAATGGATCCTCTGAAATACTTGATGGAGTCAACTGCCTTGAACAGGAGAATAGCCCGATGGAAAATTCTACTTTCTGAGTTCGATATAGTCTATACGAACCAGAAGGCCGTAAAAGGGAGTGCAATAGCAGACTTCCTAGCCAGCAGAGCCCTAGAGGACTACGAGCCTCTGAACTTTGACTTTCCAAATGATGATCTAATGTACAAAAGCAACCACTGAAGAAGACCCTCAAGAAGGTCATCCTTGGAAGCTAAACTTTGATAGAGCATCAAATGCCGTGGGCAAGGAAATCGGGGCAGTCCTGGTATCCTCGAACGGAGATCATTATCCCTTCACTAGTAAATTGGATTTTGACTGCACGAACAATATGGCAGAATACGAAGCATGCATCATGGGAAAACGCGTAGCCATAGAACATAAAATCAAGGCGTTAGAGGTATATGGAGATTCTGCCCTAGTGATTTATCAACTCAAAGGTGAATGGGAGACAAGAGACCCCAAATTGATCAATTACCAGAGGTTGATCCTTGAGTTAATTAAAGAGTTTGATGATATTGTCTTCTGCTACCTCCCACGAGAAGAAAATCAGATGGCTGACGCCCTAGCAACTTTAGCTTATATGATCAAGGTGAACCAACCAGAGGATGTGAAACCAATCCAAATGAGCATTTACGAGGCCCCGGCTCATTGTTACAACCTCGAAGAAGAAGAAGAAATTGATGATCACCATTGGTACCACGATATCCTACAATATGTGAAGAATCATGAGTACCCCGACCAAGCTACTGAGAATGACAAAAGAACGTTGAGAAGACTGGCCCATGACTATGTCTTAGACAGGGAGATCCTATACAAAAGAAGGAAGGACCAGGTATTGTTGAGATGTGTAGATGCTATTGAGGCTAAGAAAATCTTGGAAGAAGTCCATAAGGGCGTCTATGGGACACACGCTAATGGTTTTACAATGGCCAGGAAAATTACGAGATTCAGTTATTATTGGTCCACTATGGAAGGAGACTGTATTAATTATGCCAAAAGATGTCATAAGTGCCAAATCTATGGAGACAAGCTTAATGTACCTCCCTCACCTCTCCATGTCATGACTTCGCCATGGCCTTTCTCGATATGGGGCATGGATGTGATTGGGCCAATTTCACCAAAAGCTTCAAATGGGCATCGTTTCATCTTTGTGGTATTGATTATTTCACCAAATAGGTGGAGGCTGCTTCATATTCTAATGTAACTAAATTGGCAATTAGCAAGTTCCTGAAAAAGGAAATCATCTGTCAATATGGAATACCAGAAAGGATCATATCTGACAACGCATTGAATTTGAACAACAGTACGATAACGGATGTCTGCGAGCAGTTCAAGATTAGACACCACAACTCGTCACCGTATCACCCGAAGATGAACGGTGCGGTCGAAGCAGCCAATAAGAACAGCAAGAAGATTGTGGGGAAAATGACTGAGACTTATAAAGACTGGCATGAGAAATTGTCATTCGCCCTCTATGCCTATCGAACGTTTGTCAGAACTTCCACCAGGGCAACGCCCTTCTCATTGGGCTATAGAATGGAGGCAGTTTTACCCATAGAGGTCGAGATTCCTTCCCTCAGAGTTTTGTCAGAGGTAAGGTTGGATGAAGCAGAATGGATCCAGTCCCGATACAATCAGCTGAATTTGATTGAAGAAAAGAGGCTAAGGGCTATCCGTCATGGTCAGATGTACCAAAAGCGAATGATGCGAGCTTACAACAAAAAAGTTCGTCCCAGAGAATTCTACGAGGGAGACCTAGTATTGAAAAAGATTCTGCCCATACAAAAGGATTTCAGAGGACAAGGATGCCTAATTGGGAAGGACCTTATGTGGTAAAGAAGGCCTTTTCTGGAGGAGCATTGATATTGGCCGAAATGGATGGCAAGGCTTTACCCAATCCCGTGAATTCGGATTCGTTAAGAAATACTTCGCCTAAAAAAAAAGGAGAGGCTAGGGTGAAAACTCGCAAAGAGCACCTTGAGACCAAAAGGGTTTTGAATTGAAAACCCGTAAAAGGGCGATTCAAATATTGATCAAAGGTGGGACATACGATGCCTAAATTAACAAGGAAGAGAGATGTTACATCTTGGGGCATCTACGAGGGTACTCTAGATCACTTAAAACACATATTGAGCAAAAAGGGAGTCCTCAAGAAGTTAGTACAGAGAAGCTCACACTGCAATATCTGGGGCACCTATTCCCTTTTTATTCATTTTGTATTCTAGCAATGTTTGTTGACTGTGATTAATCTATTCCCTTCAAATTTTGTTTCTAACAAATTTCAATTTTGACATTGTTATGATCCTTTTCAAGCATTTTGCAGTGAAATGATGATTAATGGACTAAAGCCATTTTCGCAAAAAGAGTTCTGCGTATTACTCTGAAAGTTTCTAAATAGTACAGGAACCTAAAACAGGACAATTATTTAGAACTAACCAAACTCAAAGATTGGAAGCATATGAGAAGAAAGAGTTTAAATTGGGACCACCTCTTCGGGTTTTCTGTTCAAAATTTGAGCTGAACAAGAAGACAAGGTACCATTTCAGTGAAAGAACCTTGATGAACAAAGAGCAAGGGCAACCTAAACATTAAAAGGGATTCACACTCACAACATGTTGCACCCATACATTCATAGATCATTCATAATGCATCTAATTAGGAGCATTTGATTCATTTTGATCATAGCATCCTAATTCTTTGACATAAGCATAGATACATGAAACTGATTCTACAGGTCATGTTCCTAGAATCAATGAATTCACCAGACCTTAACCACCTAAGCAGTAGGGTAACAAGTTGAATTCATAGATCTTAACCCCCTAAGCAGTAGGGAAATAGATCAAAGGTGACGAGCTTTAACTCCCTAAGTAGTAGGGTAACAAGTTGAAGTTCATAAGATTTTATCACCCTAAGCAGTAGGGAAACGGATCGAAGGGGACGAGCTTTAACCCCCTAAGTAGTAGGGTAACAAGCTAAAGTTCATAGATCTTATCACCCTAAGCAGTAGGGAAGCAGATCAAAAGACGGGGAATCTTGCCTTCCTGAAGTGCAGTGAAGCAGATTCAAACCATCAAGCCTTAACCCCCTAAGCAGTAAGGTAACAGGCTAAAGATCTACAGATCTTATCACCCTAAGCAGTAGGGAAATAGATCGAAGATGATGGGCTTAACCCCCTAAGCAGTAGGGTAACAAGCTAAATTTACAGGCCTTGAACCCCTAAATAAGTAGGGTGACAGGCTAAATTTATAGATCTTATCTCCCTAAGCAGTAGTGGAGTAGATCGAAGACTGAATTTACAGATCTAAACCCCCTAAGCAGTAAGGAAACAGATCAAATACGATGACGGCCTTAACCCCCTAAGCAGTAGGGTAACAGGCTAAAAATCAAATATCTTCTCCCTGAAATGGCGTTGGAGCGGCTAAGAGCTACAGCAGATCTCTTCGAAGTTGCAATGGACCAAACTGAAGATAACAAATCTTATTCCCGGAAGCTGCAGTGGAATAGAGTGAAGCTATAAATAAATAGACCTTATCTCCCTGAAGTTACAGTAGAGCAGTGAAGCGGAGTGAAGCAACAAGATGCAGTGGATTGAAATAGAGCTACCTGAAGAAAAGAAGCGCTAAACAAATCCAGACGCGGTGAGACCGGGCAAAATTGGTCTTTTCTTAAAGTCTTTGCTCTGTTCTCGTTACACGACAACAAGCAAAGAGGGGCAGCTGTACAAGCCCAATTTTGGGCCCAAAAAACCCCTAACCCCTAACAGAGGCCGAAACTTAACTAGCCCTAAGTTTAAGGTTTCAGAATCTAAAACCCTAAATCACTTGCCTCCACCGCCTCTGACTTCCACCGCCCCAGTCACGTCAACAGCACAAGTCGCCTCTGCTCCACCGCCTATTTTTCTACAAAGAAGAGACAATGTAATATAAATGGTTATTTAAAGCCGAATAGAAGGACCATGGAGGTTTGGTCCATTTTTTTAAATGAAAAACAACTTTATATCTTAAAAATACAAACAAGTAATAGAGATTTCGGCAACATCAAAAGCAGAAGAGCAACCTAAAGACAAAATCAACGATCAGAAATCAAAAGGTGTTCAAAACTCCCTAAGTCGAATCGGTTTCTTTCTCCTCTTTTTGTCTTTTTTTTGTTTCTACGGGTGTGCATATATAGATTAAAACATAAAAAATAATAAATAAAAAAGGGGAAGAAAAATCATCTTTTTAAAATTCCGGCCACCGTGAATGGTGGCAGACGACGGCGACGCACGGCGGTCTGGGGACCCGACGGTGGCTGGCTCTTCGACCGGGAATCTCCCTTTCCCCTCTCTCTCTCTTTCTCTCTTTTCCTTAGCAGCTAAAATGATTTTTTTTTTAGAAGTTTTTAGGCTTTTATAGCCTACCAAAACGGCACCGTTTTGGTGCCCAGGACAAAACCCAAAAATGACGTCGTTTAACTACCCTGACCCAGGACCCGAATCCGACCCGCCGCAGGATCCGTGCGTTTTCGTATAAGGGTCTAATTGCGCGCGCGGTCCTTCCGCTTTCCATATATTTTGCAATCAGGTTTTTTTATTTTTTAATCTGGCCCTAAAATTTATCTCGTTTTCAATTTGGTACCTATACAAACGACGCCGTATTAGGAGGTCGGGATATTTACTCCTTTAGGCCCTCCTGTTTGCTCACATGTTCAAATCAGTCCCTTTCCTCTTTATTAGTTTTTTTTAAATCGGCGCCAAAACTTAATATTTGTTTCGAATTTGGTCCCTTTCTCAGATTTAATAACGGTTTCTATATTATTTTTACTCTTTATTATTTTAATATTATTCATTATTCTATTTTACTATTCTTGTATTATTATTTTTAACATATTTTATTATTATTTAGACATTTTTAATTAATACTACATATATATAAACTTTATATATATTCTTATAGTTGTTTTATATATATTATTATTGTTGTTCCTAATATATGTTTTATGTATACATATTTAAATACTCTATTATATACATTTTGTTATATCTATTTTTACCTCTATATTTATTATTAATATTAATATATGTTTTATTATATATCTTTAACATATATACGTATACATTTATATATTATTGTTATTATTAGTTTTGATATTATTGTTTTGTTAATACATTTGTGTCATATATACATACTTTTAATATATATTTATATATTATACTTCATATTATGCCCATGTAAATTAATATTATATCGTGTATATCATTTTATTATAGTTCTATATATTGTAAATATCATATTATGTTTTATCATGTATATTATGTATGTCATGTATGTGTTTTAATATATTATGTGTATATTTTGTTTCTTATGTTATGTATATATTATGTATATGCTTTTAAATATTATTATATATCTATTTTCAATATATATTTATGTAATGTTTTTTTATTATTATTACCATTATTATTACTAATATGTATATACACTATGTAATTTTCATTATATTACGTATACATTTTTATACTACGCATATGCATCTTTTAATATTGTACTATCATTATTATCATATATATATATTTCATATATTTCTTATAACCTCTATTGTTACGTATATACTTTAACCCATATATGTATATACTTTTATATCATTATTATTATTATCATTGTCATTTTATTTTTCCATTTTTTATATCTATTTATTTATTTATTTGCTTGCGTGTTCGATTATTCCATTTTCCCCACGTACGTGTTTACATTTATATGATACTTAGCCTCGTTATTGTTTCATCTTTTATAACTGTTCATGTTATTGTTTTGACACTATCATCATATTATTATACATGTTAATACCATAATTTGCTTTCATATTTTACTAAATCACATCATGTTTTTTTGATACCTTAAAATAATCCTTTCATGAAAGTGATATTCCGTATTTGGAAATTAGAGAAAATCGTGCCCTAACTTACTGGGTTTTGATTTTTCTCTTTTAACCTAAATCACGAAATATTCTTTTAAATCACAATTCAAATTTTAAAAATGCTTTTTTTCGGGGATGCGAGGTGTGCTGCCCTAACTTACCGGGTATGACATTTTGTTACTTCGAAATAAGGTTTTTCGTGAATAAAGGCAATATTTGGTGTTCGAAAATTCGAGGAAACGTACCCTAACTCACTAGGTTTCGATTTTCCTCGTTCACCCTAACTAACCGAATATCTTTTAAAACACGTTAATTTTAAATAAAAGGCAAGCTCGCTATTGAAAATTCAAGATGTCGTGTCCTAACTCACTGGATGTGACATTTTATATTTTGAGACGAGAAGGTCTTTAACACTAGAGCATTTTCATAAAGAAGGATCGTATTTCAAAAGTCTTCAAAGTTTTGAATCTTTGATCTTAAGACATTAATTATTCAACTAGGTACCAATTTTGGGCGTATCGAGGGTGCTAATCCTTCCTCGTGCGGAACCGACTCCTGAACTCATTTTCTGATTTTCGTAGACCCAAAATTATCATTTTAGTAAACCTTAACTTTTATTAAAATGGTTAATTTAAAGGTGACCCGATCACACCTCATCAAAAAGGATTGGTGGCGACTCCCATTTTTCGTTTTTGTTTTCAAATCCAAGTCGATCCCCGTTTTTCAAAAAATGGTTATGACAATATGCTTATTGATGCTAAACTTTGTGCCATATGAATTGTGTAGGTGCGACTAAATTTGGGTGGCAAATTGGCTTGGTTAATAGCCTATTTTTGTCCACACGGGCAGAGACACAAGCGTGTGTCTCAGCTGTATCTGACACATGGTCATGTTACACTGTTGTGTGTCCCTTGGTGTTAAATTTGAAACCAAGTCAGTATGCTACACACGGCCTCACACACCGGCGAGTGACTTGGCCGTGTGGGATAAGTCAATATACCCTACAGGTTTGGTATGGCCTAACACACGGCCTGAAAGACGAGTGTGTGTGGACATTTTTGGGGCACACAGGCGTGTGTGTTGGCTGTGTGACCTAAGTCTAAGAGTTACACGGGGTCAGACACGGGTTACGACAAAGCTATGTGCTCCTATTTCGAATGCCCATACGGCTTGTCACAAGGGCATGTCTGGTGGCCGTGTGAGACACACGGTCGAGCCACACGGGCGTGTGTCCCCTGTTTGGAGGAAAATTTTCTAAATTTTGAAAAAAATTCTCGAGTTATCGGTTTAGTCTCAAACCACTCCCAAAGTATGTTTAGGGCCTTCTAGGCTCGTTATAGGGACATTATGCTTGAGTTTGATTAATGTTTGCATGAAATGTGAAATTATATGTGAATTGAATGTTTAAATGTATTGTAAGTCCAGTAATGCTTTGTAACCCTATTCTGACGTTGAATATGGGCGAGGGGTGTTACCGCTTTAATATTGCATAAACTGTGAATACGAGACTACAAACACATTCAATAATGATTCGACGAAGATTTGACGTTTGGAATCCCGGTTGAACCTTAGGAATAGATTTGGATACTAGTGACATTTCATTCGGGAATTGTTGTGATTATGTGATCTGGGTGCTGCAACCTGTAAGCCCTACTGGTGGCTGAGTATGCCGGCATATGTTATGGATACTTGATAGCTTATGTGAGTAGCACCTGTAGCTACATCTCGACTGACGGCTTGTGTGAGCAGGCCCGTTAATAGTTCTTGTGTGAGCAGTATATGTGATATGAGATAGAGTTGGTTTCGGGCCGTGATATTGACACTTAGTGTGCGAGACTTCCAAGTATCCGATAGTATTCCAAATGGTTCAACGGGTATATGAAAGATGTGATTGTGTATGAAATTGATATGAGATGGTACAAGTATGTACATGAACCGTATAAGCTTAAATCAAAGAAGTTGTTAATTTCATGTATAAAATTATGTTTGAAAATGTGAAAGGTTTGTTATTTAAATGAATTACATGTTGATAAGATAAAATTAACAATTTTTACATTCATGTTAATATTTAGTTTATTTCATACGAGCTTACTAAGAAACGTAGCTTACTTTGTTTAAATTTTTTGTGTTTTATAGTGATTTCTAAGCTTGCTCGGATTCGAGGATCGTCAGAGACTTCATCAAACTATCAAGCTATCAATTTGGTACTTTTAAGTTTATGTTTTGGTTATATGGCATGTATAGGGTTTTGATCATTTTGATTATACGTTGATAATGATTTTAGCCATTAGAATTGGCTTGTAAATGTTTATATTTTGGTTTGTATATATAGACATAAGTGATGGCTTATTTTGGATTGTTTTGGTACGCTTGAACCATATATTTATATAAGTGCATGTGGCTTGTGTGATGTTTTGAATGTTGGACATGTTATGTTTGTGGATAATTAGCATTATAGTTATCTAATAGTCAAGTTTTGAGTGGTTGAAATGCTTGAGAGTATATATCAAATTATGTATATTTGTTAATGGTCATTTTGATGATTTGAGAAGATAAAGATTGGTATGAACTTAGATGGCATAATGTGGTAATTATGTTTTGTATTAGTTGGTGTTGGAAATGGTATAAATTATGCTTGATTCGAAATTTAATTATATGTCTATTGATGCTATGTTCTGTGCCATATGAGTTGTGTAGGTGTGCCTAAGTTTGGGTGGCAAATTGGCTTCGTAAATAGACTATTTTTGTCCACACGGGCGTGTGTGTCAACCGTGTACGACACACGATCATGTCGTGTGTCTTATGGTGTTGAATTTGATACCAAGTCAGTTTGCTTCACTCAGCCTCACACACGGGCATGTGACTTGGCCATGAGGCATAAGTCAGTATACCCTACAGGTTTGGCATGGCCTAGTACACGGCCTGGTACATGGGCATGTATGGCTATTTTTAAGGCACACAGGCTAGCCACACGGGCATGTGTGTTGGCCGTGTGACCCAAGTCAGAGAGTTACACGGGTTTGAACACAGGTTGGAACACGACCATGTGATCTTATCTGGAATGTCAACACAGCCTATGACACAGCCTACATGGGCGTCTATACTGTAACAACCCAAATTCCCAAATCCCTGATAAAATTATTTTTGTGTGTTTGTGGCGTGAAAGTATGTCTAGCTTAGTGGTTGTGTGCTCTGAAAGAGTCTAGGAAGTCAGGGGTTCAAGCCTTGGCTTCCACAAAAATTTTACTTTTTAAGGATAAAACCCCTATCTTTGGCCAGTAGGGTTATAAGTTTATTTTGGTAAAAACAAGACAGAATTGGCCTGTTGGTCTAGTGGAAAGTGGAGTGTGCTAGTGGTTTGAGGTTCAAATCCCTGCTTGTGCAAATGGAGATTATTTTTACTTGTGGCCATGGAAAGAAGTTGTGTTTGACCGAAACACTAAGGAGTTTGAATGAGTTTGAATGGGGTTATTGTTAGCCAAATTTGGGGAGTACAAAAGGGGATTTTCGGTTGTTGAGGTTTGTAAGCAGGAGGGTTTTTAGGAGGAAATCAGGGAATTCAAATTTGGTGGGAGTTGTGATGCCGAATTTGAACTCTAGCACTCAAAATTTCGGCAGTGTGGGACTGTCTTGGAGGAGTCTAAAGTTTAGAAGATGATGGGATTAGAGGAGTCCCATATGGTCAAAAACGATTCGGTCACAACTTCTAGCTAACTGAGTGCCTATTTTCTTTCTAACTTTGCTACCGATTTCTTTTTTAACTTTTCAGGTTGGTCACATTCATTTTTGTTTTGTTTATCCTATAGCCGAATATTGCAAAAGAAAAAGAGGGTTCTTTCGGGTTTCTGTCATTTCTTCTGCTAGCATATTCAGATTCTTCCTTCCTTTTCCCATTTGTGTCGACCTTCTATGTTCTTTGTTAAGCCGAATCATCTCCTCCTTCTTTGTTTGGCCGATTACCCTGAGTGTTGTTTCTTTTCATCTTCTTTTTTCTCCAAACCAAATACCCTCTGACATTGTGGCTAAATTTGTTAAGGCCTAATCATCTATTTTCTCTTCTTTTTTTCCTTGGCCGATTCTTGCTGAGGTACTGCCGAAATCCCTTTGATTTTGGGTAAGTGTTTTTACGGTTTGTTTCCCCCTAGCTGAATCTTTTTTGGCTTTCTTCTCAAAGGTTCGACATCTATATCTCTTCGGTTGAACGGTTACTTTTTCTCTCTTTTTCTTCTATGGGGAAACATTCATCTAACACCTCTATTCATACGGATGTTACTAGGGGCTCGATTTCAATAATCAAGGTGTTAGGTCCATTGTTCTTCCCCTACAAGTGGTTTTTCCTTTATTGGTAAGTGCTTTAAGTATTGATTAAGGATCTTCTCCTTGCGTTATGTTTCATAATGGTGGTTAAGTGTTCAATTTGTAATAAGGTAACTGGGAATCTTTTGTTATCAGGTGAGGACAACTAAAAGTTTAAGGTGAAGGGTGGTGTTTGGTCTTGAATATTTAACAGAAGCATTCGTGGTTTATAAGGTGTTTTGATCTTAGAAGCGTTTCAGCTATGACATCACAATAGGTGTGTAACACTACCATTAGATGTGAAACGGGAAATACTGAAAAGCCGAAAACCCGAAAAGTGGGCTGTCGACACTACACTGGTGTGTGGTAGGCCGTGTAACAAAACATAGCCATGTGGTCGATGAGATGCCTATGAGCATTTTCATGGGTCGAAACGATATTGGGCCATTTTGGGTCGTGTAGGCCCAACGGGCCTATGGGCCCCACACAAGAAAATCATACAAAAGTGTTGTAAATATTGGGCCAGACTATGTAAACCACACGACTAAGGCCATTTTTGGGCTATGTGGGCCGTACGAGTGTGTGGGCACACATGGCCCGTGGGCCCATTCTCACTGATTTGTCTGTTACAGTTGCACGGGTCACCCAAGACCACTGTAGACCTACTGTTGGGCCGGTAAGTGTACTTGGACCCTTATTTTTGTAAATGACTGATATACCCTATGTGATGTATGACTGTTTGAGCTTGCCATTTTTACTGTATATAAATTTATATTATGTTGCATTGCATGGGGTGGGATATATGATTTTGGAGGAAGTGACTGAAAGGCTATAAGTCTATTACTGGCAGCTCTGCTGCAAATACTGTTTTAGTGTCGCTATCGGTGCTACTTGGAGTGTAGGGATGGGTGGGTCGATTTTATCCCCATATGGTGTATAGGGTTGGTACAGAGATGGTGTGTAGTGGCTGGATTGGCTAGGATTTTCTGATTGCATACTGTACTAATACTGTAATGGGCTTAAGCCCCACTGATACTGTTACTGAAATGGGCTAAGGCCCTAAATGAGGCTGAAAGGGCTTAGGCCTGAATTGTTTACTCTAATTGATTGCTCTTATGGGATTACGCACTGAGTTTTCGTAAACTCACCCACCTGTTAGCTGTGAAGGTAGTCCCTAGACATTGACAGATCGATGTGAGAGAGGACTCAGTGGTGGCCATTCGACTTAGTTATCTTTTAATATTATAATTAAGGTTTTATTTTGGGCTTTTCATTATGTAATAAGGTCTCTTGGGTTTATTTTTAATTTTGGAATTTTACTCAAATTTACTCGTGATTTACAACTATTAGCAGTAGGAAAGACACGAGTTTTTAAAAAGTCAAACATTTTCAAAACCACCACAAATACGTAACTCATTTTCAAAGCTTCTGTGAATAACAAACTATTTACAAAATTAATAACGTTTTATTAAAAGCAACCTTTAAAAGTACAAGTCCCACATTATCAATGAGCAATAAGTCTTTAAATCAGCTTTTCAAGCAATACAAAGAGGCTAGTCAAAGAAGGGGTTTTTAAACGACGAGTCTTAGATTTCGAAAGACACTTCAATGTGACATCACCAGATCCAGTCATGACGTCTGGCCTAGGTTTGGGGTGTTACATTTAGTGGTATTAGAGTGAAGCTGTGAAACTCGACTGTGGATTTTGGCTTTTGCAAAAACATGGAAATTTTAACAGAATTGTTTCAAATGGTTTAAAGTGATTGATATAACTTGGAAATGTTTTACTGAAGAAGTGGTACACCGAGTCTCTGTACCGATCCTGTAAGTCTTCTGATTATTTTGTACTGAAAGGATTATATTGAAATGTTATTACTAAGACTACTTTAGGTAGTAAAACTGTACTGATACTATCTAGTTAGAGTAAACTACAAACCGTAGTAAGGTTGTGAACTGCGAAAACAAACTCTGAGATAGTATTGTTCATAAAATATCTATAATAAACACTAGAAAAATAAATTGGCTGGCATAAAATTATTAATACAGACTAAGCGCATTCGATAATGAGCACCACCGGTACTCGTGGAAGAGGCCGCAGTAAAGGAAGTGGAGGTGTTCAGGCTGGGTCTTCGTCAACTAGACACCAGCCTAATAAGGAAGCTAAAGAGGCATCAGCTTCACCTATGACTGAGACAGGGTCTCAAAATCAAGCGGCTGGGGACGACGCACTATCCCAAGCAATGTTAAGGATTTCAAAAAGGGTCACTGGGCCTAGTACTGGTACTGTGGGCCGTGGGTCGATTACGAAACGACTCAGGTCTAATGGGGTTGAGATATTCAGAGGTATTGCTGAAGTGGCCCCTAATATGGCTGAATATTGGACCTAGGCCATAGAGAGGATCATGGATGACCTCGATTGCACCTCTGAACAGAAACTAAAGGGTGCAGTATCACTGTTGAGAGATAAGGCCTACCAGTGGTGGCTTACTGTCAAAGAGGGCACTCAAGCCTATCGATTGACCTGGGAGTTTTTTAAGACTACTTTCCAGGCTAAGTATGTGGGTGCCAGCTACGTAGATGCCCGTAAGAAGGAATTTCTGAATTTAACTCAGGGAGATAGGATTGTGACAGCCCTAAATTGACCCTAGTCGGGAAGTGGTTTCGGGACCGCTAAGCCGAGTCACCGAAGTATTTGAATGTGATAATTATTGTCTAGAATATGTGAATATGAATGTGTGAAAGTTTTAAGCTTCGATTTAGTCGATTGCATGTGAACTTAGTTAATAGGACTTATGTGTGACACTTTTGAAATGTGATAGGTTAATTTATAAGGACCTATTAAAGCATGTAGTGAAAATAATGGCTTTGCATGTCAAATACTCCTTTTTTTTATACATAGTGGCCGACCATGATGGAGCATATATTAGAATATGTGGTAAATTTCCATGAAGTGGTCATTATTTTATGTAAAAGAAAGGAAATAATAAAAGAAATACTAAGGATAATAAAAGAAAAAAAAAGGGGTTATCACCTTGTTCTTCTTAGCCGTACAAGAAGAAGAAAAAGAAGGGGGCATTCGGCCTTTTGAATGAAGAGAAGGTTAGTAAATTTTGTTAATCTTTCTTTTGAAATCTTAGTTTGTTCAGGTTAATCATCATGTTTTTCTTACCTAGCCATACTAAAATTTTGAATTTAGAATGTTGGATGGAACTTTCGGTTATGGTATGTGTGAGAAGAACTTGATTTTTTTTCTTACCTTTAAGTTTTGATGGATAAAGAAACAAAAAGATTGTTGATGAAAGAAATTAATGTGTTAAGTGATTATATGAAACTTATTCATGTTTATATATGTTATATGCATTGAAAATGGTTGGTGATTTTGAATGTGATTAGATTGAATCGGCCATGGTATATCCATAAGTATGATTTATGCTTGTTATGTTACTCATGGTTAAAATGATTCGGCTATGGTTCATGTAAAAATAAAATATACATGTGAATTTGGTTATTATATTTGGTTGAGGTGTTATACATGATTTGGTATTAAATGATATTAGGTTATATTCGAACATAGAAAGAGTTTATTTTGATATGCTTATTACATGGTAGGTAAGATTTGTGTTTTGGATATATGTTTATATTTGGTTAATGATTTATTCTTGTGAAGTATAAATTTGTGACATGAATTGAGTTGGAAGTTATTATAATGTACTTGTGCATTCGGGTATATGATGAAAATATATGAGATGGTTATAATCAACTTTGTGATTCGGCTCTTGCACATATATATATATTTGCACATGATGTATTGGTATGACATATATATTATCTCAAGGTCTATATTTATATATGGTGGTGTTTCAGTTATGGAGTAAATGATGGATGCGTATTGAGTTATAATATGTAATGCATTAGTTAGTAAAATGTATGTCATTTATATGTGGTATTAAGTATATAATTGGCCTCAACATAGACATGCATATTCGGCCACATGAGATGGATTGGTGTTGCATGTATTCGGTTAGAGGCAAGCATATTAATGCTTTTATCTTGGCTTAGATAATCGGCTAAAAGAGAGTGTGGGCTAATATGTTGAGTTTGATTCATGATTTCATATATATGTGACTCTAATGTCTAATGTATATATGGGTTAAGTACCTTGAGTTCTCTTTTGATGTTCAAATGATTAAATCAATTTATTAGTTAAATTAAGCTCAAGAGCAAAGGGGAACTAAGTCCGATAAAGGGAAGGAAAAAGTGATCGAATAGCCGTCGAAATCGTTCGACAACATCCGAGGTAAGTTTTCGAGTAATGAAACTTAGATTATGTTATAAGCAAATCAAAATCATGCCCTTTGTATGTAGCTATTGAGCCGAAAATGATAATGCTTAATAAGTGACTTGTATTTAAATTCTAGTTATGAAAATGAAATATAGATGTGTCATGATTTATTGACATGTGCATGGATATTCGGATGATAACCGGGCTAAGTCCCGAAGGCATTTGTGCGAGTTACTAAAATCGGGCTAAGTCCCGAAGGCATTTGAGCGAGTAGTTATATCCGGATAAATCCCGAAGGTACCGGGTTGGGAATGAGCAATCTTGCTGTAATAATTTCAATTAATACGCTCGTAAACCACAACGACGAGTTATGTTTCGTATATGCATTGAATTAGTTGATCCTTATAAATAGTATTCGCTCAGTCAATTAATGAGCTTCCGGCCTTTGGCTAAGTTGATTCCTTATGTGTGAATATAAGGGTTGGAAATGTGGAGTAGGAATGATTTTTAAGAATATGTGTATATGAAATTATCCGTTTAGTTATATGAATGCTATACCTCAGTTGGGCCTAATTTCCTTGTTCGAAACTTACTAAGCATTAAATGCTTACTCCGTTCTTTGAATCTCTGTTTTATAGATTTTGGTTCTTCAGCTATCGGACTCGGGATTGTCGAAGTCGAAGTCATCCACACTATCAAAGCCCTTTTGGTACACTTTTGGTTGAACTCTGAAAATGGCATGTATAGGACTACCCTTTTTGATGTTGGTCATGTACCTTTCGGTATTGTACAAATTTGGATAGCCATGCGAAAATGGCTTATATATATTTTGAGCATAATGTTATAATCATCTTGTATGTATATGGTTATTGAGAGGTGTGGATATGCTTGGAAATGATTGGCCATTGGAATGGTTAATCACGATCATATTTTGTGCTGTATATGCTAAAGGGTTAGTTGATTCATGGAAACTATGTAATAGGTAAAGTCTACCTTAAAGGCAGATGCTGACAGCAGCAGTGGTGTGAATTTGAAAAATCACTAAAAATAGTAGGAATGGAGTTAAATAGTGAATAAATTATGTAATCTAACCTTGATGAATGAAGAAACGAAACGGTCATATGAGTCGTATTTCCAGAGATATTTAAGTTTTCGTGGAACAGGGCCAGAGCGATTTCTGGATCCCCTGATCTGACTTTGGAAATTTACTATAAATTAACCAGAGATAATTAGAAGTCATACCATATATGTATAGATTTCTTTTTTGAGTCTAGTTTCCTTATAAACAAACAGCATAAGTATTGAATCCCTGTACAGGGAGATATATAAGTCGTAATGCATGAAGGTCAGAGCAGTCGAACCCTGAAACAGGGGAGACTTTAACTAATAAACTGTACTAATTGGTCCGACCAAAAATTATATAAGAAAATTTGTAGATGGATATATGAGTCTAGTTTCAGGGAAATTTTACGGAATCAGTTTTCGAGCTTCGGAACTCGAGATATGATTTTTAAAGCGATTGTGATGCAGTTATCCAGCCTGTCTGGAAAATTTTTGGACTGTGAAAATAAATGAGTTAAGTTCGTTCACACTTCGTGTCCGACACCCGCAACGGTCTCGGGTACGAGGTGTTACAATTAAATTGGTATCAGACCTACGATTTAGTCGATTCTATGACTACCGTAATATGTTTAGGTCTAGCTATACATGCCATTATGTGATTTTTTGATAGTGTGGTGATTTCTGACAATTGAAAATGTGTTTATTTATAGTAATGGATCCTGATCCCAACCGAGCGGTAGCTGATGATCTTGAGAGTGTAGCGCCTGCTCCCGCACAAGGGACAGCACCGGCGGACTCTCAACCTATTGCTAGTAATCCGAACGATGAAGCTAGACAAGCTTTTTATAGCGTGATGAATGATTGGTTCAACCAATACATTCGAACTAATACGGCTGTTCCACAACCCCCATTCCCGACTAATACAACCCCCGCACCTGCAATGCCTCCGGTCACTGACCAAATAAGGTCCAATAAGCCCCAGTTGACAGAATCCGAAAACATGGGGCTACTGAATTTAAAGCTACGGACAGCGACGACGCCGAGCAAGCTGAATTTTGGTTGGATAACACTATTCGGGTACTTGATGAACTATCTTGCACACCCGATGAATGCTTAAAGTGTATTATCTCCTTGCTACGTGATTCTGCCTACTATTGGTGGAATACGTTGACTTCTGTTGTGCCCAGAGAGCAAGTAACTTGGGAGTTTTTCCAAACCGAGTTTTGGAAAAAGTATATCAGTCAGAGATTCATGGATCAAAAACGGAAGGAATTTCTTGAACTTAAACAAGGTTCCATGTCGGTTACCGACTATGAACGAAAATTTGTGAGGCTTAGCCGGTACGCACGAGAATGCATTTCTTCAGAAGCCATGATGTGTAAATGTTTCGAGGATGGATTGAACGATGATATAAAGCTGTATGTTGGCATTTTAGAAATCCGAGAATTCGTGGTACTTGTCGAGCGAGCTTGCAAAGCCGAGGAGCTCAGTATGGAGAAAAGAAAAGCTGATATGGGAGCAAAGGAGTTTCGTAAGAGATCTTTGGGAAAGCCCTTTCAGCAGTCATCGAAGAAATTTAGAGATGATTTAGGCCAATCTAGAGACACTTCGGGCTTTTGTAGACGAGATCGTGATCGACCCCCTGTGAGTGCACGAGTCACTTCGGTCGCCAGTGTTAGAAATGATCGTTGAGACAGAACGGAGTGCCAGTATTGTGGTAAATGGCATTCGGGGAGTTGTAGATTCCATGACCGCTCCTGCTACAAGTACGGATCAGCTGACCACTTTATTAAAGACTGCCCGAGATTGTCTGAACAGAATATAGATCAGAGTGGGAGACTGGGTGCTACTACTGCTCGGGGTAGACCATCTAGAAATACGGGTAATGCTAGTGGCGGTCAGAGAGGATCTAGAGATACTACAACCAGATCTGAGGCTCGTGCTCCTGATAGAGCTTATGCTATACGCGCACGCAAGGATGCTTCCTCGCCAGATGTTATTACCGGTACTTTTACTCTCTTTGATACTAATGTGATTGCTTTGATTGACCCTGGTTCTACTCATTATTATATATGTGAAACCTTAGCATCCAGTAAGACTTTACCTGTTGAGTCTACTGAGTTCGTAATTCGAGTGTCAAATCCCTTGGGTCATTATGTGCTTATCGACAAGGTGTGTAAGAAATGCCCATTAACAATCCGAGGCTCCTATTTTTCGGCTGACCTAATGCTTTTACCGTTTGATGAATTTGATGTTATCCTCGGTATGGATTGGTTGACTGTACATGATGCAATTGTAAATTGCAAAAGAAAAACTATCGATTTGAGGTGTGCAAATAATGAGATGATTCGAGTTGAGTCTACTGACTTGAACGGGTCGCCAGCTGTAATATCATCGATGTTGGCACAGACATATGTAAGAAAGGGGTGCGAAGCATACCTTGCGTATGTACTTGATGACAAAGAGTTAGAAAAGAAGCCTGAATCTGTGTCGGTGGTTTGTGAATATCTGGATGTTTTTCTCGAAGAATTACCGGGTTTACCACCTGTTCGGGAGGTAGAGTTTGGTATTGAGCTTGTACCTGGGACTACACCGATTTCGATAGCTCCGTATTGTATGGCACCAACAGAATTAAAGGAATTGAAAGCTCAGTTGCAAGAGTTGACGGATAGAGGTTTTGCTCGACCAAGTTTCTCACCTTGGGGTGCACCGGTATTGTTTGTGAAAAAGAAGGACGGAACAATGAGGTTGTGCATCGACTATCGTCAGCTGAATACGGTGACAATAAAGAATAAATATCCGATACCGCGCATTGACGATTTGTTTGATCAACTAAAGGGAGCCTCAGTGTTTTCAAAGATAGATTTGAGATCGGGTTATTATCAGTTGCGAATTCGAGAGTCGGATATACCCAAAACAGCTTTCAGAACGAGATACGGTCACTACGAGTTTTTAGTGATGCCGTTTGGGCTCACTAATGCCCCTGCTGTGTTTATGGATCTGATGAATTGGACCTTCAGACAGTATCTGGACCGGTTTGTAGTTGTGTTTATTGATGACATCTTGGTCTACTCAAGAGATGAAACCGAGCATGCTGAGCACCTGAGATTGGTGTTGCAGATTTTACGAGATAAGCAGTTATATGCTAAGTTCAGTAAGTGTGAGTTCTGGTTAAGAGAGGTGAGCTTCTTGGGTCATGTGGTATCCGCATCAGGTATTCGAGTTGATCCGAGCAAAATTTCAGCCATACTTAACTGGAAACCTCCGAGAAATATTACGGAGGTTCGGAGCTTTTTAGGACTAGCCGGTTACTACAGACGGTTTGTAAAGGGTTTCTCGAGGATAGCCACACCAATGACGAAGCTACTTCAAAAAGATGTTAAGTTCGAATGGACGGAAAAATGTCAGGAAAGTTTCGATCAATTGAAAACTTATTTGACTGAAGCTCCAATTCTAGTGCAGCCCGAATCAAGCAAAGAGTTTGTCATTTATAGTGATGAATCCCTACTTGGGTTGGGTTGCGTATTGATGCAAGAAGGTCGAGTTGTGGCCTATGCGTCGAGACAACTGAAGCCACATGAGAAGAATTATCCAACCCATGATCTCGAACTAGCTGCCATTGTGTTCGCCTTGAAAATATGGCGACATTATTTATTTGGTGAGAAGTGCCATGTATATTCGAATCACAAAAGTCTCAAATATTTGATGACTCAAAGAGACTTGAATCTGTGACAAAGACGTTGGCTTGAGTTGTTGAAAGATTATGAGCTTGTCATTGATTATCACCCGGGACAGGCTTATGTGGTTGCGGATGCCTTAAGCCGGAAATCACTGTTTGCTTTACGAGCAATGAATGTACAGTTGTCTGTTCTACCCGACAATGTGTTAGTAGCTGAATTAAAGGCCAAACCATTATTGATTCATCAAATTCGTGAAGCTCAGAAAGTCGATGATGAATTGGTTGCAAAACGGGCTGAATGTGTTCCGAATATGGAATCAGAGTTTCAAATTGATGATGACGATTGTTTGAGGTTCAAAAGTCGTTTGTGCGTTCCAAGAAATTCGGAACTCATTTCGATGATTCTGAACGAAGCTCATTGTAGCCAAATGTCAATTCACCCGGGGAGTACGAAAATGTACAACAATCTGAGACGTCAGTTTTGGTGGCATGGTATGAGACGAGACATTTCCGATTTTGCTTCAAAGTGTTTAATATGCCAACAAGTGAAAGCGGAACATCAAGTGCCTACGGGTTTACTCTAGCCGATCATGATACCTGAATGGAAATGGGATCGAGTCACGATGGATTTTGTGTCTGGGTTGCCATTGTCGACAAGTAAGAAAGATGCGATTTGGGTTGTTGTTGATAGACTGACTAAGTCGGCTCATTTTATTCCCGTATGTACGGATTATTCACTGGAAAAAACTAGTTGAATTGTATGTTTCTCAGATTGTGAGATTACACGGGGTGCCCATTTCTATTGTGTCGGATAGAAATCCGAGATTCACCTCGCGATTTTGGAAGAAATTGCAAGAACTTTGGGTACCAAGTTGCATTTTAGCACCGCTTTTCACCCCCAAACCGATGGTCAATCCGAGCGGATAATTCAGATACTTGAGGATATGTTGAGATGTTGCATCCTCGGGTTTAGTGGCTCATGGGAGCGGTATTTACCTTTGATTGAATTCGCTTACAACAATAGTTTTCAATCAAGTATTAAGAGGGCACCTTACGAGGCTTTGTACGGTCGTAAATGCCGTACACCATTGTTTTGCACCGAGCTCGGTGAAAGTAAAATTTTCGGAGTTGATTAGATTAAAGATGCTGAACAGAAAGTAAAAGTAATCCGTGAAAGTCTAAAGGCAGCCACAGATCGTCAGAAGTCGTACGCAGATTTAAAACGAAGAGATATTGAGTATCAGGTGGGAGACAAAGTGTTTCTTAAGGTTTCACCTTGGAAAAAGATACTCAGATTTGGCCGTAAGGGCAAATTGAGTCCGAGATTCATTGGGCCGTATGAAATCTCCGAGCGAGTTGGTCCAGTTGCATATAGGTTGCTTTTACCCCCTGAACTTGAAAGGATCCACAACGTCTTTCATGTTTCGATGCTTCGACGTTATAGATCTGATCCTTCGCACATAATAAGTCCTTCCGAGGTTGAAATTCAAGCCGATATGAGTTTTGAAGAAGAACCGATTCGTATCCTGGCTCGTGAAGTGAAGGAGTTACGAAACAAAAGGGTTCCTTTAGTAAAAGTGTTATGGCTCAAGCACGGGATGGAAGAAGCTACTTGGGAACCCGAGAACTCTATGAAAAAGCGATACCCAAACCTATTTACTGGTAAGATTTTCGGGGATGAAAATTTCTTAAGTGGGGGAGAGTTGTGACAGCCCTAAATTGACCCTAGTCGGGAAGTGGTTTCGGGACCGCTAAGCCGAGTCACCGAAGTATTTGAATGTGATAATTATTGTCTAGAATATGTGAATATGAATGTGTGAAAGTTTTAAGCTTCGATTTAGTTGATTGCATGTGAACATAGTTAATAGGACTTATGTGTGACACTTTTGAAATGTGATAGGTTAATTTATAAGGACCTATTAAAGCATGTAGTGAAAATAATGGCTTTGCATGTCAAATACTCCTTTTTTTATACATAGTGGCCGGCCATGATGGAGCATATATTAGAATATGTGGTAAATTTCCATGAAGTGGTCATTATTTTATGTAAAAGAAAGGAAATAATAAAAGAAATACTAAGGATAATAAAAGAAAAAAAAGGGTTATCACCTTGTTCTTCTTAGCCGTACAAGAAGAAGAAAAAGAGGGGGGGCGTTCGGCCTTTTGAATGAAGAGAAGGTTAGTAAATTTTGTTAATCTTTCTTTTGAAATCTTAGTTTGTTCAGGTTAATCATCATGTTTTTCTTACCTAGCCATACTAAAATTTTGAATTTAGAGTGTTGGATGGAACTTTCGGTTATGGTATGTGTGAGAAGAACTTGATTTTTTTTCTTACCTTTAAGTTTTGATGGATAAAGAAACAAAAGGATTGTTGATGAAAGAAATTAATGTGTTAAGTGATTATATGAAACTTATTCATGTTTATATATGTTATATGCATTGAAAATGGTTGATGATTTTGGAAGTGATTAGGTTGAATCGGCCATGGTATATCCATAAGTATGATTTATGCTTGTTATGTTACTCATGGTTAAAATGATTCGGCTATGGTTCATGTAAAAATAAAATATACATGTGAATTTGGTTATTATATTTGGTTGAAGTGTTATACATGATTTGGTATTAAATGATATTAGGTTATATTCGAACATAGAAAGAGTTTATTTTGATATGCTTATTACATGGTAGGTAAGATTTGTGTTTTGGATATATGTTTATATTTGGTTAATGATTTATTCTTGTGAAGTATAAATTTGTGACATGAATTGAGTTGGAAGTTATTATAATGTACTTGTGCATTCGGGTATATGATGAAAATATATGAGATGGTTATAATCAACTTTGTGATTCGGCTCTTGCACATATATATATTTGCACATGATGTATTGGTATGACATATATATTATCTCAAGGTATATATTTATATATGGTGGTGTTTCAGTTATGGAGTAAATGATAGATGCGTATTGAGTTATAATATGTAATGCATTAGTTAGTAAAATGTATGTCATTTATATGTGGTATTAAGTATATAATTGGCCTCAACATAGACATGCATATTCGGCCACATGAGATGGATTGGTGTTGCATGTATTCGGTTAGAGGCAAGCATATTAATGCTTTTATCTTGGCTTAGATAATCGGCTAAAAGAGAGTGTGGGCTAATATGTTGAGTTTGATTCATGATTTCATATATATGTGACTCTAATGTCTAATGTATATATGGGTTAAGTACCTTGAGTTCTCTTTTTGATGTTCAAATGATTAAATCAATTTATTTGTTAAATTAAGCTCAAGAGCAAAGAGGAACTAAGTCCGATAAAGGGAAGGAAAAAGTGATCGAATAGCCGTCGAAATCATTCGACAACATCCGAGGTAAGTTTTCGAGTAATGAAACTTAGATTATGTTATAAGCAAATCAAAATCATGCCCTTTGTATGTAGCTATTGAGCCGAAAATGATAATGCTTGATAAGTGACTTGTATTTAAATTCTAGTTATGAAAATGAAATATAGATGTGTCATGATTTATTGACATGTGCATGGATATTCGGATGATAACCGGGCTAAGTCCCGAAGGCATTTGTGCTAGTGACTAATTCCGGGCTAAGCCCGAAGGCATTCGTGCGAGTTACTATATCCGGGCTAACTCCCGAAGGCATTTGTGCAAGTTACTATATCTGGGCTAAGTCCCGAAGGCATTTGTGCAAGTTACTAAAACCGGGCTAAGTCCCGAAGGCATTTGGGCGAGTAGTTATATCCGGATAAATCCCGAAGGTACCGGGTTGGGAATGAGCAATCTTGCTGTAATAATTTCAATTAATACGCTCGTAAACCCCAACGACGAGGTATGTTTCGTATATGCATTGAATTAGTTGATCCTTATAAATAGTATTCGCTCAGTCAATTAATGAGCTTCCGGCCTTTGGCTAAGTTGATTCCTTATGTGTGAATATATGGGTTGGAAATGTGGAGTAGGACTGATTTTTAAGAATATGTGTATATGAAATTATCCGTTTAGTTATATGAATGCTATACCTCAGTTGTGCCTAATTTTCTTGTTCGAAACTTACTAAGCATTAAATGCTTACTCCGTTATTTGAATCTCTCTTTTATAGATTTTGGTTCGTCAGCTATCGGACTCGGGATTGTCGAAGTCGAAGTCGTCCACACTATCAAAGCCCTTTTGGTACACTTTTGGTTGAACTCTGAAAATGGCATGTATAGGACTACCCTTTTTGATGTTGGTCATGTACCTTTCGGAATTGTACAAATTTGGATAGCCATGCGAAAATGGCTTATATATATTTTGAGCATAATGTTATAATCATCTTGTATGTATATGGTTATTGAGAGGTGTGGATATGCTTGGCAATGATTGGCCATTGGAATGGTTAATCACGATCATATTTTGTGCTGTATATGCTAAAGGGTTAGTTGAATCATGGAAACTATGTAATAGGTAAAGTCTACCTTAAAGGCAGATGCTGACAGCAGCAGTGGTGTGAATTTGAAAAATCACTAAAAATAGTAGGAATGGAGTTAAATAGTGAATAAATTATGTAATCTAACCTTGATGAATCTACTTTCATATGGAAGAAACGAAACGGTCATATGAGTCGTATTTCAAGAGATATTTAAGTTTTCGTGGAACAGGGCCAGAGCGATTTCTGGATCCCCTGATCTGACTTTGGAAATTTACTATACATTAACCAGAGATAATTAGAAGTCATACCATATATGTATAGATTCCTTTTTTAGTCTAGTTTCCTTAGAAACAAACGGCATAAGTATTGAATCCCTGTACAGGGAGATATATAAGTCGTAATGCATGAAGGTCAGAGCAGTCGAACCCTGAAACAGGGGAGACTTTAACTAATAAACTGTACTAATTCGTCTGACCAAAAATTCTAGAAAAAAATTTTTAGATGGATATATGAGTCTAGTTTCAGGGAAAATTTACGGAATCAGTTTTTGATCTTCGTAACTCGAGATATGATTTTTAAAGTGACTATTATGCAGTTATCCAGCCTGTCTGGAAAATTTTTGGACTGTGAAAATAAATGAGTTAAGTTCGTTCACACTTCGTGTCCGACTCCCGCAACGGTCTCGGGTACGAGGTGTTACAAGGATAGTGGCTGAATATGAAGCCGAAGTTTTACGACTGAGCCGCTATGCACGTGGGATGATGGCAACTAAATACGAGCACTGTGTTTGTTTTGAGGATGGCCTGAGGGATGGGTTAATGGTTCTGATAGCTCCTCAGAGGGTGTGAGATTTTGCAGAACTGGTTGATAAGATAAAGATCACCAAGGAAGTAAAGCACATTGAACGCCAAAATAGAGAGAAAGGCAGAGGTAAGAGGGATGCTGAGCCCTCAAACTCATTTTAGAGGCCTAAGAAAAAGGCCAGAGCGGATGTGTCGATCAGAGTTGGGGTCCTTGCTGCCACTACTGGATCGCAATTTTATGTTGATTGTGGGAGACACCATCAGGGCGAATGCTGGAAACAGACTGTGGCTTGTTTGAGGTACAGATCTATGGAGCACCGTATCAGAGATTGTCCGTGGAGGACCGATCAGGTGCCAGCTACTGGTTTTAGTAATACACCTCAGAGGGTTGTTTAGCAGCCACTCAGAGGCCGTGGGCAGGCCAGAGGTGGAAATGGTATGGGCCATGGTCAGAGAGCACCGAGCCGAGGAGCTAGTCAGGATGAGGTAAGGCAGCCAGCTCTAGTGTATGCTACTCGTTGCCGAGAGGAGGCAGATGCTCCGGACGTCATCATCGGTACTTTCTTTATTTACAATGTACCCTATACTGCATTGATAGATATAGGATCTACTCATTCCTATGTTGCCTGTTCGATTGCTGAAAACCTCGGGGTTATGGTTGAGAGCACTTCGAGCAAGATTATTGTACTAAGTCCGTTAGGGCAGTCCATCTTGGTAAATAAGTTGTTTAGAGAAGTTCCCGTAGAGATACAAGCAGTCGTCTTTCTGACTAATCTTATGGAACTGCCTTTCAGAGAATTTCACCTAATATTGGGGATGGATTCGCTGGTCAAACACCGAATGAGTTTGGATTGTGCCACAAAAAGGATGACACTGAAAACTGGGGAGGACAACGAGGTAGTTGTCATTGGGGAACGTCAAAACTATTTTTCAAATGTGATTTCAGTGTTAAGGGCTGAGAAGTTGGTACGCAAGGGTTGTGAGGCGTTCTTGGCCTACACCAGAGTTTTAGATGTTGGGGACTCTTTTTCCAGACACTGCCCAGTCTGAGTACTAGTCGCTTCAAAAATCATATCTTGAGTTTCACAACTCAAAAATCAGTTTTGTGATTTTTCCCTGAAACTAGACTCATGTCCCCACCTATGGATTTTTTTCTAGAATTTTTAGTCGGGCCAATTAGTACAGTTTATTAGTCAAAGTCTCCCATGTTACAGGGGTCGACTACACTGACCTTTTCCCATTACGACTGGGATATCTCTCTGCACAGAGCTTCAATACTGATGCCGTTTGTTTCTATGGAAACTAGACTCAGAGAGGAATCCGTACATATATGGTATCACCCCTAATTATCTCTGGTCAATTTATAGTGAATTTCCAAAGGCGGAACAGTGAATCCAGAAACTGTTCTGGCCCTGTTCCACAAGAACCCGAATATCTCTTTCTGTACTGTTCCTATAATTGTTTCGTTACTTCCATATGAAAGTAGATTCATCAAGGTTCGATTACATAATTTATTCACTATTTAATTCCACTCCTACGAATTCTTGTGATTTTTCCAATCCACACCACTGCTGCTATCAGCTTCTGTTTTCAAAGTGTACCTTACCTAATTTGGGGTTTCATGGACCAACTAGGGCCTTGTCATACATAAGCCCACATATGATCATACTTAGCCATTCTAGTGGCTGATCATTTGCTCAACACTTCCATTCCAACATAGTTACATCATGAAACCATCTATACATTCATAAATACGAATGGTCTAATGCCATACTCCACTTCTACAAGCCATTTTCGCATGGCTGTACACTTATACATTTCATAAAGTACTCGAAAGACAACAATGGGTAGTCCTATACATGGCATAACAAAATTCAACCAAAATAGTACCCAAAAGAGCCTTTGATAGTGTGGGCGACTTCGACTTCAAGATCCCGAGTCCGATAGCTGGAGAACCAAAAATCTATAAAACAGAGGAGCAATGTAACGAGTAAGCAATTTATGCTTAGTAAGTTTGAGCAAGGAATTCCAGCATAAACAAAGAATATCACACATTTAGCTAAACGGAATATTTCATAATACGCAATTTATCGATATTAAACTTACTTCACAACATTAACAACCCTTATGCACATACACAATAGACTAACTTAGCCGAAGGCCGATAGCTCGTTTATCAACTGAGCGAACATTTATTTGTAAGGGCTCGATTTAATTCAACACATACGTAACATATCCCCATATTGGGATGTTTTTCGAGTATTCGCTGGAATTTTACAGCAAGCTCATTTATTACCAAATCACGTACCTTCGGGATTTAACCGGATATAGCTCCTCGTTCAAATGCCTTCGGGACATAGCCCGGTTTTAGTAACTCACACCATGCCTTCGGGACGTAACCCGGATTTAACAACTCGCACCAATGCCTTCGGGACTTAACCCGGCTTTAATAACTCGCACAATGCCCTCGGGACTTAACCCGGATTTAGTATCTCGCCCAAAGGCCTTCGGATCTTAGTCCGGATATATTCGCTTAGCACAAAGCCTTCGGGACTTAGCCCGGACAGCATTCAATTAATCATGCTCATCTAACAATAATTCATGGCACATTCATATTTCATTTTCGTTTACGAAACTCAAACACAAGGCACATATTGTCCTTGCACATTCGGCTCAATAGCCACACATAGAGCATGATTTAATCACATCGAAATTTAAGCTCTCTTACTCAAGAACTTACCTCGGGTGTTGTCGAACGATTCCGCTAGCTATTCAACCACTTTTTCCTTCCCTTTATCGGATTTATTTCCCCTTTGCTCTTGAGCTTAATCAAACAAATAAATTGATTTCATCATTTAGGCATCAAAAAGATGAACACAAGGCACTTAGCCCATATTTATACATTAGACATTAAAGTCTCATACATGCAAAAATCATGCATCAACACAACATATTAGCTAATTTCTTTCCCCTTGGCCGAATATGCATGTCTATTTTTGGGGTCGATTACAACACTTAATACACACATATACACACTAATAAAGCATCTTCCCCCTTTTCATCAATTTAACACATGCATTGCTCATTATATGTAAAGTTACATTCGGCCTTAGCACACATCTTGCTAGCCGATTCTTCTCCATTTAGCAACCAATGCACATATGTGCTCACACAAAAATGCTAAAAAGGAGGTTCAAGAATCATCAAGCCATCATCACATGCATCATTAACAAGCTTCATATTTTGCATGCAATGGCATTAACACAACCTCCACCTAGGCCGAATCTTAACTCATCCTCATGCCTCATCACCACAACATCAAACATCAACCAAGAATGATGCATCCATGGTCAAGTGCCATTTCCATCACATAGCAAGATTTAGACCATGGGTTAGGTAGAACTCAAGCTAACAACTAAAACATGCATGCCTCTCATGGAACATCATCAAACATACCTTAGCCTAGCTACATGCATGGCCGAATCTCTTCACCTTTCTTCTTCTTTCCTCCTTAAAATTTTTGGCCAAGGATGAACCAAAGGATGAGAAAATTTTTCTTTGTTTTTCTTTCTAGGTTTTGGCAAGCATGAAGATGAGAAAAGGATGAACAAAATCCCCCCCCTTTCTCTTCTTTAGCTCACGGCAATGGGGGGACAAACACTACACACACATTTGTTTTTCTTTTGTTTTCCATTTCTTTATTACCCATACTCCTTATTTTATTCTTCCACTAACAAAACATGTTTCATGACATGTTTTGCCCATCCTTCCTTGTCATGGCCGGCCACTACTCATTAGGGGGGGAATTTGACATGCAAGTCCCCCCCTTTGTCCACATGCACTAATAGGTCCTCACACATTGACCTATCACATTTTAAAATTTTCTCACATAAGTCCTATTGACTAAATTCACATGAAATCAACCAAATTGAAGCTTGAAATTTTCACACATTCATAATTACATATTCTAGACAATAAGTATCACATTCAAACATTTCGGTGACTCGGTTTAGCGGTCCCGAAACCACTTCCCGACTAGGGTCAACTTTGGGCTGTCACAACTCTCCCCCACTTAAGAAATTTTCGTCCCCGAAAATCTTACCGGTAAATAGGTGTGGGTATCGTTCTTTCATCGAGCTCTCGGTCCAAAACAATGGTGTACGGCATTTACGACCGTACAAAGCCTCGTAAGGTGCCATCTTAATACTTGATTGAAAACTATTGTTGTAAGCGAATTCAACCAAAGGTAAATACCGTTCCCATGAACTACTGAACTCGAGGATGCAACATCTCAACATATCCTCAAGTATCTGAATTATCCTCTCGGATTGACCATCGGTTTGGGGGTGAAAAGCAGTGCTAAAATGCAGCTTGGTACCCAGAGCTTCTTGCAATTTCTTCCAAAATCGTGAGGTGAATCTCGGATCTCTATCCGACACGATAGAAACAGGTACCCCGTGTAATCTCACAATTTGATAAACGTACAATTCAGCTAGTTTATCCAATGAAAAATCCGTACGTACAGGGATGAAATGAGCCGACTTAGTCAGTCTATCAACAATAACCCATATCGCATCCTTCTTACTTGCTGACAAAGGCAGTCCGGACACAAAGTCCATTGTGACTCGATCCCATTTCCACTCGGGTATCATGATCGGCTGGAGTAATCCTGAAGGCACTTGATGTTCCGCTTTCACTTGTTGACATATTAAACATCTCAAAACAAAGTCAGAGATGTCCCATTTCATACCATGCCACCAAAATTGACGTTTCAAATCGTTGTACATTTTCGTACTCCCCGATTCCTCGTTCGGAAAACACTTAGCCCGTTTTGCAACCAATTCATCATCGACTTTCTGAGCTTCACGAATTTGGTGAGTCAATAATGGTTTAGCTTTTAATTCAGCTACTAACACACTGTCTGGTAGAACAGACAAATGCACGTTCATCGCTCGTAAAGCAAACAATGACTTCCGGCTTAAGGCGTCCGCAACCACGTTAGCCTTTCCCGGGTGGTAATCAATGACAAGCTCGTAATCTTTCAACAACTCAAGCCAACGTCTTTGTCGCAGATTCAAGTCTCGTTGAGTCATCAAATATTTGAGACTTTTGTGATCCGAAAATACATGGCACTTCTCACCAAACAGATAATGTCGCCATATTTTTAAAGCAAACACGATGGCAGCTAGTTCGAGATCATGGGTCGGATAATTCCTCTCGTGTGGCTTCAATTGTCTCGACGCATAGGCCGCGACTCGACCTTCTTGCATCAATACGCAACCCAACCCAAGTAGGGATGCGTCACTATAAATGACAAACTCTTTACCTGATTCGGGTTGCACCAAAATTGGAGCTTCAGTCAAATGAGTTTTCAGTTGGTTGAAACTTTTCTGACATTTCTCCGTCCACTCGAACTTAACATCCTTTTGAAGTAGCTTCGTCATTGGTGTGGCTATCATCGAGAAACCTTTCACAAATCGTCGGTAATAACCGGCGAGCCCCAAAAAGCTCCGAACTTCAGTAACATTTCTCGGAGGTTTCCAGTCCAGTATGGCTGAAATTTTGTTCGGGTCAACTCGAATACCCGACGCGGATACCACATGACCCAAGAAGCTAACCTCTCTTAACCAGAACTCACACTTACTAAACTTAGCATATAACTGCTTATCCCGCAAAATTTGCAACACTAGCCTCAGATGCTCAGCATGTTCGGTCTCGTCTCTTGAATAGACCAAAATGTCATCAATGAACACCACTACGAACCGATCCAAATACGGCCTGAAGATCCGATTCATCAAATCCATAAATACTGCAGGGGCATTAGTGAGCCCAAATGGCATCACTAAGAATTCGTAGTGACCATATCTCGTTCTGAAGGCAGTTTTGGGAATATCTGGATCTCGAATTCGCAACTGATAATAGCCCGATCTCAAATCTATTTTTGAGAACACTGAGGCTCCCTTCAGTTGGTCGAACAAATCATCGATGCGCGGCAACGGATATTTGTTCTTTATCGTCACTTTATTCAGCTGACGATAGTCAATGCACAACCTCATGGTTCCGTCCTTCTTTTTCACGAACAATACTAGTGCACCCCAAGGTGAGAAACTTGGTCGAGCGAAACCTCTATCCGTCAGTTCTTGCAACTGAGCTTTCAACTCCTTTAACTCGGTTGGTGCCATACGATACGGAGCTATCGAAATCGGCGTAGTCCCAGGTACAAGCTCAATACCAAACTCTACCTTCCGAACAGGTGGTAGACCCGGTAATTCTTCCGGAAAAACATCCGGGTATTCACAAACCACCGGCACAGATTCGGGTTTCTTTTCTAATTCTTTGTCACCAAGTACATACGCAAGGTATGCTTCGCACCCTTTTCTTACATATTTCTGTGCCAACATTGCTGATATTACAGCTGGCATCCCCTCCAAGTCCGCAGACTCAATTCGGACTACTTCGTTATTTGTGCATCTCAAATCAATAGTCTTGCTCTTGCAATTCACAATCGCATCATGCGCGGTCAACCAATCCAAACCAAGGATAACATCAAATTCATCAAACGGCAAAAGCATCAAGTTCGCCGGGAAACAGGAACCTCGAATTTCCAGGGGACATTTCTTGCACACTTTGTCGACAAGCACGTAACGACCCAAGGGGTTTGACACCCGAATTACGAACTCAGTAGACTCAATAGGTAAAGTCTTACTGGAGGCTAAGGTTTCACATATGTAAGAATGAGTAGAACCGGGGTCAATCAAAGCAATTACATTAGTATCAAAGAGAGTGAATGTACCGGTAATAACATCAGGCGAAGAAGCATCCTCGCGGGCACGTATAGCATAAGCTCTAGCAGGCGCACGGGCTTCGGATCTGGTTATATCATCCCTAGATCCTCTCTGACCACCACTAGCATTGCCCATATTTCCAGATGGTCTACCTCGAGCAGTGGTAGCACCCGGTCTCCCACTCTGACTTGCATTCTGTCCCGACAACCTTGGGCAATCTTTAATGAAGTGGTCAACTGATCCGCATTTATAACAGGAGCGGTCAGGAAATCTACAACTCCCCAAATGCCATTTACCGCAATATCGGCATTTCGTCCTGTCTCGACGTTCATTCCCAACACTGGCGACCGAAGTGCCTCGTGTACCCACAGGGGGTCGATCACGATCTCGTCCAAAAAGGCCCGAAGTGCCTCTAAACTGGCCCGCATCATCTCGAAATCTCTTCGATGTCTGTTGAAGAGACCTTCCAGAGGATCTTTTACGAAACTCTCCAGTTCCCTCATCAACTCTTTTCTTTTCTTTTCTAAGCTCTTCGGCTTTACAAGCTCGTTCAACAAGTACCACGAACTCTCGTATTTCAAGAACGCCAACGAACATTTTTATATCTTCATTCAGCCCATCCTCGAAGCGTTTACACATAATAGCTTCGGACGAAACACATTCCCGAGCGTATTTGCTAAGTCTAACAAATTTTCGCTCGTAATCAGTAACCGACATGGAGCCTTGCTTAAGCTCAAGAAATTCCTTCCGTTTTTGATCAACAAATCTCTGACTGATATACTTTTTCCGAAACTCAGTTTGGAAAAACTCCCAAGTTACTTGCTCTCGGGGCACAATAGAAGTCAGAGTACTCCACCAATAGTAGGCAGAATCACGTAGCAAGGAGATAGCACACTTTAGGCATTCATCGGGTGTACAAGATAGCTCATCGAGTACCCGGATAGTGTTGTCCAGCCAAAATTCAGCTTGCTCGGCATCATCGCTATCCATAGCCTTAAATTCAGTAGCCCTATGTTTTCGGATTCTGTCAACTGGGGGCTTATTTGACCTTATTTGGTCCGTTACCGGTGGTATTGTAGGTGCGGGGGTAGTATTTGTCGGGAATGGAGGTTGTGGAACAGCCATATTAGTTCGAATGTATTGGTTAAACCAATCATTCATCACGCTATAGAATGCTTGTCTAGCTTCATCATTCGGATTACTAGCATTAGGTTGAGAGTCTGCCGGCACTGTCCCTTGTGCGGGAGCAGGCGCTACACTCTCAAGATCATCAGCTACCTCTCGGTCACGATCGGGATCCATTACTATAAATAAACACATTTACCATTGTCAGAAATCACCACACTATCAAGTAATCACATAAAATGGCATGTATAGCTAGACCCAAAACATTACGGTAGTCCTAGAATCGACTAAACCGTAGCTCTGATACCAATAAAATGTAACACCCCGAACCCGAGACCGACACCGGAGTCGGACACGAGATGTTAACAAACTTTGAAAAAAAAAAAAATTTTTTTTTCCAGACACTGCCCAGTCTGAGTACTAGTCGCTTCAAAAATCATATCTTGAGTTTCAAAACTCAAAAATCAGTTTTGTGATTTTTCCCTGAAACTAGACTCATGTCCCCACCTATGGATTTTTTCTAGAATTTTTGGTCGGGCCAATTAGTACAGTTTATTAGTCAAAGTCTCCCATGTTACAGGGGTCGACTACACTGACCTTTTCCCATTACGACTGGGATATCTCTCTGCACAGAGCTTCAATACTGATGCCGTTTGTTTCTATGGAAACTAGACTCAGAGAGGAATCCATACATATATGGTATCACCCCTAATTATCTCTGGTCAATTTATAGTGAATTTCCAAAGGCGGAACAGTGAATCCAGAAACTGTTCTGGCCCTGTTCCACAAGAACCCGAATATCTCTTTCTGTACTGTTCCTATAATTGTTTCGTTACTTCCATTTGAAAGTAGATTCATCAAGGTTCGATTACATAATTTATTCACTATTTAATTCCACTCCTACGAATTCTTGTGATTTTTCCAATCCACACCACTGCTGCTATCAGCTTCAGTTTTCAAAGTGAACCTTACCTAATTTGGGGTTTCATGGACCAACTAGGGCCTTGTCATACATAAGCCCACATATGATCATACTTAGCCATTCTAGTGGCTGATCATTTGCTCAACACTTCCATTCCAACATAGTTACATCATGAAACCATCTATACATTCATAAATACGAATGGTCTAATGCCATACTCCACTTCTACAAGCCATTTTCGCATGGCTGTACACTTATACATTTCATAAAGTACTCGAAAGACAACAATGGGTAGTCCTATACATGGCATAACAAAATTCAACCAAAATAGTACCCAAAAGAGCCTTTGATAGTGTGGGCGACTTCGACTTCAAGATCCCGAGTCCGATAGCTGGAGAACCAAAAATCTATAAAACAGAGGAGCAATGTAACGAGTAAGCAATTTATGCTTAGTAAGTTTGAGCAAGGAATTCCAGCATAAACAAAGAATATCACACATTTAGCTAAACGGAATATTTCATAATACGCAATTTATCGATATTAAACTTACTTCACAACATTAACAACCCTTATGCACATACACAATAGACTAACTTAGCCAAAGGCCGATAGCTCGTTTATCAACTGAGCGAACATTTATTTGTAAGGGCTCGATTTAATTCAACACATACGTAACATATCCCCATATTGGGATGTTTTTCGAGTATTCGCTGGAATTTTACAGCAAGCTCATTCATTACCAAATCACGTACCTTCGGGATTTAACCGGATATAGCTCCTCGTTCAAATGCCTTCGGGACATAGCCCGGTTTTAGTAACTCACACCATGCCTTCGGGACGTAACCCGGATTTAACAACTCGCACGAATGCCTTCGGGACTTAACCCGGCTTTAATAACTCGCACAATGCCCTCGGGACTTAACCCGGATTTAGTATCTCGCCCAAAGGCCTTCGGATCTTAGTCCGAATATATTCGCTTAGCACAAAGCCTTCGGGACTTAGCCCGGACAGCATTCAATTAATCATGCTCATCTAACAATAATTCATGGCACATTCATATTTCATTTTCGTTTACGAAACTCAAACACAAGGCACATATTGTCCTTGCACATTCGGCTCAATAGCCACACATAGAGCATGATTTAATCACATCGAAATTTAAGCTCTCTTACTCAAGAACTTACCTCGGGTGTTGTCGAACGATTCCGCTAGCTATTCAACCACTTTTTCCTTCCCTTTATCGGATTTATTTCCCCTTTGCTCTTGAGCTTAATCAAACAAATAAATTGATTTCATCATTTAGGCATCAAAAAGATGAACACATGTGACGGCCCAAAGTTGACCCTAGTCGAAAAGTGGTTTCGGGACCACGAAACCGAGTCTTATAAATAATTAAAAAATTATATTCTGTGTTTATGATGTGAGTAATTGCATGTGTGAAAGTTTCATGCATTAATTTGATCATCTTTATGTGAATTTTTTTTAATATGGACTTATATGAAACTTTGTTGGAAAGTGAGAGGCTAATTTACAATGGTCTAATAGTACATGCATTGAAAGGAGTGGTTTTGCATGTCAATTTACCCAAGTTAAATATGGTGGCCGGCCATGTTATGGATTAAATAATATTATAACTATTTTATGCTAATAGTTTATGTTACAAAATGAAATAATGAATAAGGTTAATAAAATACAATTTAGTGGGAGGAGAAACCAAAGTTAGCCTATGTTTTCTCCTCCATTGCCGTAACTAGAGAAAGAAGAGGAAGAAAAGCCTTTGGGGAAGAAAATTCGGCTAAGGTGGATACCTAAAGTAAGGTAAGTTCAATGTCATTCTTGGAAAACTTATGCACCATTTGGATGATTAGTTTAACTTCTACCTATTTTATGGTTTGAAGATAGGTTTTGTATGAGTTAAGTTTCGGTTAAGGTGGATTGATTAATTGGGTTTTATAAGGAAATTATGCCATAGCCGAATGTGTCTTGAAGAAGATGTCATATGTGCTTATTATAAGTATATGTATGTTCGGCTAATGAGTTTGAATTGAAGTTTCGATAGGTTGTGGGTTGAGTGGCCGAGTGAACTATAGGCTTTGCAAGGATGGAATTTACTTATAAGTTGTGTGTGTATGGCTTTATTTGTTAATGACATTTAACATTATTTTCATTTATATATATTTGTGCATTCGTTTTTTTTTGGGAGATATGGTAAGGGATAGATTGATGTTCTAACGGTTTAATGGAGTTTGAACTAGTAAATACTTAATTGTTGGTATTTATATGTGAAAGAGATGAACTTGAACTTATTAAGTTGCATGAATAAATCTTTTGTTTATCTTAGGGTTAAATTAAAGAAATGCCATTGGGTGCTTGAATAAAATAATTAGAGATTATTTTATATATATATAAATCAAAAGGTTCGGCTTTGTAAATGAATTTAAGAGTTTAAATCTTGAATAATGTTATGCATAGGTTTCGGCCATGAATCCTTGTGTTATAACACTTGCTTAATAATGAAAGAACATGAGCTTAAAGCTTGAGTAACACTCGGCTTTAGTGTAAGTTAAAATTTGTTAGAAAATAATTTTCAAGTTAGTAGATTATGTGTTAAGAGAGGGATTTAGATTGTATATATATGTATAAATATTTATATTGAATTATTAAGGCTATGATAGCCAATTGAGGGTTTCGGCCAAAATAGTAAAATAAATTGGTGTGGATGTTTGAGTGATGAATTTGACTCTTGTGTCGATTTGGGACGATATGTGTGTTTATATGAAACTAAATGATGTTAAATAAATTCGATTATGCATGGTAGTAAGCTAGAATTATGTTCGTTGGAACATGAGTATAGCATATGTATGATGTTTAATATCTAGTTAATAACATCATTTGTACTTAATTGTATGGTATACATGTATTAAATCGAATAGCTAAATTGATAAGTTATTTAATAAAATCTGTGTGTGTGAAAGTCGGATCAATATATATATATTATTCTGAAAGTAATACTTGAATAGTCGATTAATGACTATTTTAAATTTTGTTGAACATTAAGCTCAAGAGCAAAGGGGATCTAGATCCGATAAAGGGAAGGAAAAAGTAATTGAATAGCCGTTGAAGTCGTTCGACGACATTTGAGGTAAGTCTTCGAGTAATGACCCTACTTGAATTATATTGAAATGAATAGTCATACTATGACGGATAGTCGAATGTGCTTAGAGACTATCTTATAAAGCCAATTGAAATCATGCTCCTTGTGTGTGGCTACTGAGCCGAAATTTGAAAAGTTTAATAAATGTTTCGTGTTCGAGCCTTAGTAACGAAGAAAAGATATGGATGTGTTATGATTATTGATATATGTGTGTATGAACATTGGATTATATCCGGGCTAAGACCCGAAGGCAATTATGCGAGTTGACATATCCGGGCTAAGACCCGAAGGCAATTATGCGAGTTGATATATCCGGGTTATGACCCGAAGGCAATTATGCGAGTTGACATATCCGGGCTAAGACCCGAAGGCAATTATGCGAGTTGACATATCCGGGCTAAGACCCGAAGGCAATTATGCGAGTTGATATATCCGGGCTATGACCCGAAGGCAATTATGCGGGATGATATATCCGGGCTAAGACCCGAAGGCAATTATGCGAGTTCATATGTCCGGGTTAAGACCCGAAGGCAAATATGTTTGCGGCTGTATTCGGTTAAATACCGAAGAAACTTGGGTTTGAATGTGAGCATTTTGTGCTGTAACTAATTTAATAAATATGCGCGACCAACCCGAACGATACGATTTTGTTCGTTAGCTATCGGACTCGGGATCAGCGAAGTCGAAGTCATCTACACTATCAGAGCTCTTTTGGTACTCTTTTAGTTGAACTCTGGATATGGCATGTATAGGACTACCCCCTGTTGTTTAAGTGCTTTTGTGATGTATGTGTGTAAAGCCATGCGAAAATGGCTTGTAGAAGTGGAGTATGGCATTAGACCATTTGTGTTTATGTATGTATATATATGGTTTCACGATGTGACTATGGTTTGAAATGGAAGTGTTGGGCTAATGATCAGCCATTAGAATGGCTAAATATGATCACATGTGGACCTATGTATGGCAAAACCCCAGTTGGTCCATGGTCACCACAAAATAGGTAAAGTTTACCTTGAAAACAGATTTTGACAGCAGCAGTGGTGTAGAATTGAAAAATCACATAAATTCGTAGAAGTAGAATTAAATAGTGAATAAATTATGTAATCGAACCTTGATGAACCTACTTTCATATGGAAGTAACGAAACAATCATATGAACAGTACAGTAAGAGATATTCGGGTTCTTGTGGGACGGGGTCAGAACAGTTTCTGGATTCCCTGTTCCGCCTTTGGAAATTCACTATAAATTGACCAGAGATAATTAGGGGTCATACCATATATGTATGGATTCCTCTCTGAGTCTAGTTTCCATAGAAACAAACGAAATCAGTATTGGAGCCCTGTACAAGGAGATATCCAAGTCGTAATGCGCAAAGGTCAGGGTAGTCGATCCCTGTAACACGGGTGACTTTGACTAATAAACTGTACTAATTGGCCCGACCAAAAATTCTAGAAAAAAATCACATAGGTGGGGACATGAGTCTAGTTTCAGGGAAAAATCACAAAACTGATTTTCGAGTTGTGAAACTCAAGATATGATTTTTGAAGCGACTAGTACTCAGACTGGGCAGTGTCTGGAAAATTTTTAAAAGTCTGTCAACACCTCGTATTCGACTCCGGTGACGGTCCCGGGTTCGGGGTGTTACATTTGATTGGTATCAGAGCTACGGTTTAGTCGATTCTAGGACTACCGTAATGTGTTGGGGTCTAGCTATACATGCCATTTTATGTGATTAATTGATAGTGTGGTGATTTCTGACATTTGCAAATGTGTTTATTTATAGTAATGGATCCCGATCCCGACCGAGCGGTAGCTGATGATCTTGAGAGTGTAGCGCCTGCTCCCGCACAAGGGACAGCGCCGGTGGACTCTCAACCTAATGCGAGTAACCCGAATGATGAAGCTAGACAAGCTTTCTATAGCGTGATGAATGATTGGTTCAACCAATACATTCGAACTAATACGGCTGTTCCACAACCTCCATTCCCGACAAACACCACCCCCGCACCTACAATACCTCCGGTAACTGACCAAATAAGGTCAAATAAGCCCCCAGTTGACCGAATCCGAAAACATGGGGCTACTGAATTTAAAGCTACGGATAGCGACGATGCCGAGCAAGCTGAATTTTGGTTGGACAACACTATCCGGGTACTCGATGAGCTATCTTGTACACCCGATGAATGCCTAAAGTGTGCTATCTCCTTGCTACGTGATTCTGCCTACTATTGGTGGAGTACTCTGACTTCTGTTGTGCCCCGGGAGCAAGTAACTTGGGAGTTTTTCCAAACTGAGTTTCGGAAAAAGTATATCAGTCAGAGATTTGTTGATCAAAAACGGAAGGAATTTCTCGAGCTTAAGCAAGGTTCTATGTCAGTTACTGATTACGAGCGAAAATTTGTTAGACTTAGTAGGTACGCTCGGGAATGTGTTTCATCCGAGGCTGTCATGTGTAAACGCTTCGAAGATGGGCTGAATGAAGATATAAAAATGTTCGTTGGCATTCTTGAAATACGAGAGTTCGTAGTACTTGTCGAGCGAGCTTGTAAAGCCGAAGAGCTTAGAAAGGAAAAACAAAAAGTCGATGTGGGAACCGGGGAGTTTCGTAAAAGATCCTCGGGAAAGTCTCTTCAACAGGCATCGAAGAAATTTCGAGATGATGTGGGCCGGTCTAAAAGCACTTCGGGCCTTTTTAGACGAGATCGTGATCGACCCCCTGTGGGTACACGAGGCACTTCAGTCGCTAGTGTTGGGAATGAACGTCGAGGCCGGACGGAATGTCGCATTGCGGTAAATGGCATTTGGGGAGTTGTAGATTCCATGACCGCTCCTGTTACAAGTGCGGATCAGTGGACCACTTCATTAAAGATTGCCCGAGGCTGTCTGAACAGAATGTAAATCAGAGTGGGAGACCGGGTGCTACCACTGCTCGAGGTAGACCATCTAGAAATATGGGCAATGCTAGTGGTGGTCAGAGAGGATCTAGAGATGCTACGACCAGATCCGAGGCTCGTGCACCTGCTAGAGCATATGCTATACGTGCCCGCGAGGATGCTTCATCGCCTGATGTTATTACCGGTACTTTTACTCTCTTTGATACTAATGTAATTGCTTTGATTGACCCCGGTTCTACTCATTCTTACATATGCGAAACCTTAGCATCCAGTAAGACTTTACCTATTGAGTCTACTGAGTTTGTAATCCGGGTGTCAAATCCCTTGGGTCGTTACGTGCTTGTCGACAAAGTGTGTAAGAAATGTCCCCTAGCAATTCGAGGTTCCTGTTTTCCAGCGGACTTGATGCTTTTGCCGTTTGATGAATTTGATGTTATCCTTGGGTTGGATTGGTTGACCGTGCATGATGCGGTTGTGAATTGCAAAAGCAAGACTATTGATTTGAGGTGTGCAAATAACGAAGTAATCCGAGTTGAGTCTACGGATTTGGATGGGTTGCCCGCTGTAATATCCTCAATGTTGGCCCAGAAATATGTAAGAAAAGGGTGCGAAGCATACCTTGCGTATGTACTGGATGACCAAGAACTAGAAAGGAAACCTGAATCTGTGCCGGTGGTTTGTGAATACCCGGATGTTTTTCCTGAAGAATTGCCGGGTTTACCACCTGTTCGGGAGATAGAGTTTGGTATTGAGCTTGTACCTGGGACTACGCCGATTTCGATAGCTCCGTATCGTATGGCACCAACTGAGTTAAAAGAGTTGAAAGCTCAGCTGCAAGAATTGACGGATAGAGGTTTCGCTCGGCCAAGTTTCTCACCTTGGGGTGCACCAGTATTGTTCGTGAAAAAGAAGGACGGAACCATGAGGTTGTGCATTGACTATCGTCAACTGAATAAAGTGACGATAAAGAATAAATATCCATTACCGCGTATCGATGATTTGTTTGATCAACTAAAGGGGGCCTCAGTGTTCTCAAAAATAGATTTGAGATCGGGTTATTATCAGTTGCGGATTCGAGATTCAGACGTACCCAAAACTGCTTTCAGAACGAGGTACGGTCACTACGAATTCTTAGTGATGCCGTTTGGGCTCACTAATGCCCCGGCAGTATTTATGGATTTGATGAATCGGATCTTCAGACCATATTTGGATCGGTTCGTAGTTGTGTTCATTGATGACATCTTGGTCTATTCAAGAGATGAGACCGAACATGCTGAGCACCTGAGACTAGTGTTGCAAATTTTACGGGATAAGCAGTTATATGCTAAGTTCAGTAAGTGTGAGTTCTGGTTAAGAGAGGTTAGCTTCTTGGGTCATGTGGTATCCGCATCGGGTATTCGAGTTGACCCGAACAAAATTTCAGCCATACTTGACTGGAAACCTCCGAGAAATGTTACTGAAGTTCGGAGCTTTTTGGGGCTCGCCGGTTATTACCGACGATTTGTGAAGGGTTTCTCGATGATAGCCACACCAATGACGAAGCTACTTCAAAAGGATGTTAGATTCGAGTGGACGGAGAAATGTCAGAAAAGTTTCGACCAACTGAAAACTCATTTGACTGAAGCTCCAATTTTGGTGCAACCCGAATCAGGTAAAGAGTTTGTCATTTATAGTGACGCATCCCTACTTGGGTTGGGTTGCGTATTGATGCAAGAAGGTCGAGTCGTGGCCTATGCGTCGAGACAATTGAAGCCACACGAGAGGAATTATCCGACCCATGATCTCGAACTAGCTGCCATCGTATTTGCTTTAAAAATATGGCGACATTATCTGTTTGGTGAGAAGTGCCATGTATTCTCGGACCACAAAAGTCTCAAATATTTGATGACTCAACGAGACTTGAATCTGCGACAAAGACGTTGGCTTGAGTTGTTGAAAGATTACGAGCTTGTCATTGATTACCACCCGGGAAAGGCTAACGTGGTTGCGGACGCCTTAAGCCGGAAGTCATTGTTTGCTTTGCGAGCGATGAACGTGCATTTGTCTGTTCTACCAGACAATGTGTTAGTAGCTGAATTAAAAGCTAAACCATTATTGACTCACCAAATTCGTGAAGCTCAGAAAGTCGATGATGAATTGGTTGCAAAACGGGCTGAGTGTTTTCCGAACGAGGGATCAAAGTTTCAAATTGATGACGATGATTGTTTGAGGTTCAGAAATCGGTTGTGTGTTCCAAGGAATTTGGAACTCATCTCGATGATTCTGAACGAAGCCCATTGTAGCCGAATGTCAATTCACCCGGGGAGTACAAAAATGTACAACGATTTGAAACGTCAATTTTGGTGGCATGGTATGAAACGGGACATCTCCGACTTTGTTTCGAGATGTTTAATATGTCAACAAGTGAAAGCGGAACATCAAGTGCCTTCAGGATTACTCCAGCCGATCATGATACCCGAGTGGAAATGGGATCGAGTCACAATGGACTTTGTCTCCGGACTGCCTTTGTCAGCAAGTAAGAAGGATGCGATATGGGTTGTTGTCGATAGACTAACTAAGTCGGCTCACTTTATCCCCGTGCGTACGGATTTTTCATTGGATAAACTAGCTGAATTGTATGTTTCTCAGATTGTGAGATTACACGGGGTACCGATTTCTATTGTGTCGGATAGAGATCCGAGATTCACCTCGCGATTTTGGAAGAAATTGCAAGAAGCTTTGGGTACCAAGCTGCATTTTAGCACCGCTTTTCATCCACAAACAGATGGTCAATCCGAGCGGATAATTCAGATACTTGAGGATATGTTGAGATGTTGCATCCTCGAGTTCAGTAGTTCATGGGAACGGTACTTACCTTTGATTGAATTCGCTTACAACAATAGTTTTCAATCAAGTATTAAGATGGCACCCTACGAGGCTTTGTACGGTCGTAAATGCCGTACACCATTGTTTTGGACCGAGCTCGGTGAAAGTAAAATTTTCGGAGTTGATTTGATTAGAGATGCTGAACAGAAAGTAAAGGTAATCCGTGAAAGTCTGAAGATACTCAGGTGGGAGACAAAGTGTTCCTTAAGGTTTCACCTTGGAAAAAGATACTCAGGTTCGGCCGTAAGGGCAAGTTGAGCCCAAGATTCATTGGGCCATACGAAATCTCCGAACGAGTTGGCCCGGTTGCGTATAGATTGATTTTGCCCCCGGAGCTTGAAAAGATTCATGACGTCTTTCATGTTTCGATGCTTCGACGCTATCGATCTGATCCATCGCACATAATTAGCCCATCGGAGGTTGGAATTCAAGTTGACATGAGCTATGAAGAAGAACCGATGCGTATCCTAGCTCGTGAAGTAAAGGAGTTGCGAAACAAAAGAGTTCCGCTAGTAAAGGTGTTATGGCTCAAACACGGGATCGAGGAAGCTACTTGGGAGACCGAGAGCTCGATGAAAGAACGATACCCAAACCTATTTACCGGTAAGATTTTCGGGGACGAAAATTTCTTAAGTGGGGAGAGTTGTGACGGCCCAAAGTTGACCCTAGTCGAAAAGTGGTTTCGGGACCACGAAACCGAGTCTTATAAATAATTAAAAAATTATATTCTGTGCTTATGATGTGAGTAATTGCATGTGTGAAAGTTTCATGCATTAATTTGATCATCTTTATGTGAATTTTTTTTAATATGGACTTATATGAAACTTTGTTGGAAAGTGAGAGGCTAATTTACAATGGTCTAATAGTACATGCATTGAAAGGAGTGGTTTTGCATGTCAATTTACCCAAGTTAAATATGGTGGCCGGCCATGTTATGGATTAAATAATATTATAACTATTTTATGCTAATAGTTTATGTTACAAAATGAAATAATGAATAAGGTTAATAAAATACAAGTTAGTGGGAGGAGAAACCAAAGTTAGCCTATGTTTTCTCCTCCATTGCCGTAACTAGAGAAAGAAGAGGAAGAAAAGCCTTTGGGGAAGAAAATTCGCTAAGGTGGATACCTAAAGTAAGGTAAGTTCAATGTCATTCTTGGAAAACTTATGCACCATTTGGATGATTAGTTTAACTTCTACCTATTTTATGGTTTGAAGATAGGTTTTGTATGAGTTAAGTTTCGGTTAAGGTGGATTGATTAATTGGGTTTTATAAGGAAATTATGCCATAGCCGAATGTGTCTTGAAGAAGATGTCATATGTGCTTATTATAAGTATATGTATGTTCGGCTAATGAGTTTGAATTGAAGTTTCGATAGGTTGTGGGTTGAGTGGCCGAGTGAACTATAGGCTTTGCAAGGATGGAATTTACTTATAAGTTGTGTGTGTATGGCTTTATTTGTTAATGACATTTAACATTATTTTTCATTTATATATATTTGTGCATTCGTTTTTTTTTGGGAGATATGGTAAGGGATAGATTGATGTTCTAACGGTTTAATGGAGTTTGAACTAGTAAATACTTAATTGTTGGTATTTATATGTGAAAGAGATGAACTTGAACTTATTAAGTTGCATGAATAAATCTTTTGTTTATCTTAGGGTTAAATTAAAGAAAATGCCATTGGGTGCTTGAATAAAATAATTAGAGATTATTTTATATATATATAAATCAAAAGGTTCGGCTTTGTAAATGAATTTAAGAGTTTAAATCTTGAATAATGTTATGCATAGGTTTCGGCCATGAATCCTTGTGTTATAACACTTGCTTAATAATGAAAGAACATGAGCTTAAAGCTTGAGTAACACTCGGCTTTAGTGTAAGTTAAAATTTGTTAGAAAATAATTTTCAAGTTAGTAGATTATGTGTTAAGAGAGGGATTTAGATTGTATATATATGTATACATATTTATATTGAATTATTAAGGCTATGATAGCCAATTGAGGGTTTCGGCCAAAATAGTAAAATAAATTGGTGTGGATGTTTGAGTGATGAATTTGACTCTTGTGTCGATTTGGGACGATATGTGTGTTTATATGAAACTAAATGATGTTAAATAAATTCGATTATGCATGGTAGTAAGCTAGAATTATGTTCGTTGGAACATGAGTAGAGCATATGTATGATGTTTAATATCTAGTTAATAACATCATTTGTACTTAATTGTATGGTATACATGTATTAAATCGAATAGCTAAATTGATAAGTTATTTAATAAAATCTGTGTGTGTGAAAGTCGGATCAATATATATATATTATTCTGAAAGTAATACTTGAATAGTCGATTAATGACTATTTTAAATTTTGTTGAACATTAAGCTCAAGAGCAAAGGGGATCTAGATCCGATAAAGGGAAGGAAAAAGTAATTGAATAGCCGTTGAAGTCGTTCGACGACATTTGAGGTAAGTCTTCGAGTAATGACCCTACTTGAATTATATTGAAATGAATAGTCATACTATGACGGATAGTCGAATGTGCTTAGAGACTATCTTATAAAGCCAATTGAAATCATGCTCCTTGTGTGTGGCTACTGAGCCGAAATTTGAAAAGTTTAATAAATGTTTCATGTTCGAGCCTTAGTAACGAAGAAATGATATGGATGTGTTATGATTATTGATATATGTGTGTATGAACATTGGATTATATCCGGGCTAAGACCCGAAGGCAATTATGCGAGTTGACATATCCGGGCTAAGACCCGAAGGCAATTATGCGAGTTGATATATCCGGGTTATGACCCGAAGGCAATTATGCGAGTTGACATATCCGGGCTAAGACCCGAAGGCAATTATGCGAGTTGACATATCCGGGCTAAGACCCGAAGGCAATTATGCGAGTTGATATATCCGGGCTATGACCCGAAGGCAATTATGCGGGATGATATATCCGGGCTAAGACCCGAAGGCAATTATGCGAGTTCATATGTCCGGGTTAAGACCCGAAGGCAAATATGTTTGCGGCTGTATTCGGTTAAATACCGAAGAAACTTGGGTTTGAATGTGAGCATTTTGTGCTGTAACTAATTTAATAAATATGCGCGACCAACCCGAACGATACGATTTTGTTCGTTAGCTATCGGACTCGGGATCAGCGAAGTCGAAGTCATCTACACTATCAGAGCTCTTTTGGTACTCTTTTAGTTGAACTCTGGATATGGCATGTATAGGACTACCCCCTGTTGTTTAAGTGCTTTTGTGATGTATGTGTGTAAAGCCATGCGAAAATGGCTTGTAGAAGTGGAGTATGGCATTAGACCATTTGTGTTTATGTATGTATATATATGGTTTCACGATGTGACTATGGTTTGAAATGGAAGTGTTGGGCTAATGATCAGCCATTAGAATGGCTAAATATGATCACATGTGGACCTATGTATGGCAAAACCCCAGTTGGTCCATGGTCACCACAAAATAGGTAAAGTTTACCTTGAAAACAGATTTTGACAGCAGCAGTGGTGTAGAATTGAAAAATCACATAAATTCGTAGAAGTAGAATTAAATAGTGAATAAATTATGTAATCGAACCTTGATGAACCTACTTTCATATGGAAGTAACGAAACAATCATATGAACAGTACAGTAAGAGATATTCGGGTTCTTGTGGGACGGGGTCAGAACAGTTTCTGGATTCCCTGTTCCGCCTTTGGAAATTCACTATAAATTGACCAGAGATAATTAGGGGTCATACCATATATGTATGGATTCCTCTCTGAGTCTAGTTTCCATAGAAACAAACGAAATCAGTATTGGAGCCCTGTACAAGGAGATATCCAAGTCGTAATGCGCAAAGGTCAGGGTAGTCGATCCCTGTAACACGGGTGACTTTGACTAATAAACTGTACTAATTGGCCCGACCAAAAATTCTAGAAAAAAATCACATAGGTGGGGACATGAGTCTAGTTTCAGGGAAAAATCACAAAACTGATTTTCGAGTTGTGAAACTCAAGATATGATTTTTGAAGCGACTAGTACTCAGACTGGGCAGTGTCTGGAAAATTTTTAAAAGTCTGTCAACACCTCGTATTCGACTCCGGTGACGGTCCCGGGTTCGGGGTGTTACAACACAAGGCACTTAGCCCATATTTATCATTAGACATTAAAGTCTCATGCATGCAAAAATCATGCATCAACACAACATATTAGCTAATTTCTTTCCCCTTGGCCGAATATGCATGTCTATTTTTGGGGTCGATTACAACACTTAATACACACATATACACACTAATAAAGCATCTTCCCCCTTTTCATCAATTTAACACATGCATTGCTCATTATATGTAAAGTTACATTCGGCCTTAGCACACATCTTGCTAGCCGATTCTTCTCCATTTAGCAACCAATGCACATATGTGCTCACACAAAAATGCTAAAAAGGAGGTTCAAGAATCATCAAGCCATCATCACATGCATCATTAACAAGCTTCATATTTTGCATGCAATGGCATTAACACAACCTCCACCTAGGCCGAATCTTAACTCATCCTCATGCCTCATCACCACAACATCAAACATCAACCAAGAATGATGCATCCATGGTCAAGTGCCATTTCCATCACATAGCAAGATTTAGACCATGGGTTAGGTAGAACTCAAGCTAACAACTAAAACATGCATGCCTCTCATGGAACATCATCAAACATACCTTAGCCTAGCTACATGCATGGCCGAATCTCTTCACCTTTCTTCTTCTTTCCTCCTTAAAATTTTTGGCCAAGGATGAACCAAAGGATGAGAAAATTTTTCTTTGTTTTTCTTTCTAGTTTTTGGCAAGCATGAAGATGAGAAAAGGATGAACAAAATCCCCCCCTTTCTCTTCTTTAGCTCACGGCAATGGGGGGACAAACACTACACACACATTTTTTTTTCTTTTGTTTTCCATTTCTTTATTACCCATACTCCTTATTTTATTCTTCCACTAACAAAACATGTTTCATGACATGTTTTGCCCATCCTTCCTTGTCATGGCCGGCCACTACTCATTAGGGGGGGAATTTGACATGCAAGTCCCCCCCTTTGTCCACATGCACTAATAGGTCCTCACACATTGACCTATCACATTTTAAAATTTTCTCACATAAGTCCTATTGACTAAATTCACATGAAATCAACCAAATTGAAGCTTGAAATTTTCACACATTCATAATTACATATTCTAGACAATAAGTATCACATTCAAACATTTCGGTGACTCGGTTTAGCGGTCCCGAAACCACTTCCCGACTAGGGTCAACTTTGGGCTGTCACAATCACATTAGTATCAAAGAGAGTAAAAGTACCGGTAATAACGTCTGGCGAGGAAGCATCCTCGCGTGCGCGTATAGCATAAGCCCTAGCAGGAGCACGAGCCTCAGATCTGGTCGTAGCATCCCTAGATCCTCTCTGACCACCACTAGCATTGCCTGTATTTCTAGATGGTCTACCTCGAGCAGTGGTAGCACCCGGTTTCCCACTCTGATTTACATTTTGTTCAGACAACCTCGGGCAATCTTTAATGAAGTGGTCAACTGATCCGCACTTGTAACAGGAGCGGTCATGGAATCTACAACTCCCCGAATGCCATTTACCACAATACTGACACTCCGTTCTATCTCGACGATCATTTCCCACACTGGCAACCGAAGTGACTCGTGCACTCGCAGGGGGTCGATCGCGATCTCATCTAGAAAAGCCCGAAGTGTCTCTAGACCGGCCTAAGCCATCTCTAAATTTCTTCGATGACTGTTGGAAGGGCTTCCCCGAAGACCTCTTACGAAACTCCCTTGCTCCCACCTCAGCTTTTCTTTTCTCCATACTGAGCTCCTCGGCTTTGCAAGCTCGCTCGACAAGTGCCACAAATTCTCAGATTTCCAAAATGCCAACATACAGCTTTATATCATCATTCAGCCCATCCTCGAAATGTTTACACATCACGGCTTCAGAAGAAATGCATTCTCGCACGTACCGGCTAAGCCTTACAAATTTTCATTCATAGTCAGTAACCGACATGGAACCTTGTTTAAGTTCAAGAAATTCCTTCCGTTTTTGATCCATGAATCTCTGACTGATATACTTTTTCCGAAACTCGGTTTGGAAAAACTCCCAAGTTACTTGCTCTCTGGGCACAACAGAAGTCAACGTATTCCACCAATAGTAGGCAGAATCACGTAGCAAGGAGATAGTACACTTTAGGCACTCATCGGGTGTGCAAGATAGTTCATCTAGTACTCGGATAGTGTTGTCCAACCAAAATTCCGCTTGCTCGGTATCATCACTGTCCGTGGCTTTAAATTCAGTAGCCCCGTGTTTTCAGATTCTGTCAACTGGGGGCTTATTTGACCTTATTTGGTCAGTTACCGGAGGTATGGTAGGTGCGGGGGTGGTATTTGTCGGGAATGGAGGTTGTGGAACAGCCGTATTAGTTCGAATGTATTGGTTGAACCAATCATTCATCACGCTATAGAAAGCTTGTCTAGCTTCATCATTCGGATTACTAGCAATAGGTCGAGAGTCCGCCAAAGCTGTCCCTTGTGCGGGAGCAGGCGCTACACACTCAAGATCATCAGCTACCGCTCGGTCGGGATCAGGATCCATTACTATAATAAACACATTTTCAATTGTCAGAAATCACCACACTATCAAATAATCACATAATGGCATGTATAGCTAGACCCAAACGTATTACGGTAGTCCTAGAATCGACTAAATCGTAGCTCTGATACCAATAAAATTGTAACACCCCGTACCCGAGACCGTTGCCGGAGTCAGACACGAGGGGTTTGCGGACTTAACTCACTTATTTGCACAGTCCATTTTAAATTTCCAGACGAGCTGGCTAACTGCATCACTGACACCTTAAAAATCATATCTTGAGTTCCAAAACTCGAAAACCAGTTCTGTAAATTTTTCCTGAAAATAGACTCATATATACATCTAAAAAATTTTTTCTAGAATTTTTGGTTAAGCCAATTAGTACATTTTATTAGTTAAAGTCTCCCCTATTTCAGGGTTCGACTCCACTGACCTTCATGCATTACGACTTGGATATCTCCCTGTACAGGGCTTTAATACTGATGCCGTTTGTTTCTATAGAAACTAGACTCAAAAAGGAATCTATAAATATATGGAATGACTTATAAATGTCTCTGGTTAATTTATAATGAATTTCCAAATTCGGAACAGGGAATCCAGAAACCGTTCTGGTCCTATTTTGCGAAAACCTAGATATCTCTTAACATACAACTCATATGATCGTTTCGTTTCTTCCATGTGAAAGTAGATTAATCAAGGTTTGATTAAATAATTGATTCACTATTTAATTCCATTCCTACTATTTTTAGTGATTTTTCAAATCTACATCACTGCTGCTGTCAGCATCTACCTTTATGGTAGACTTTACCTATTTCATAGTTTCCATGATTCAACTAGCCCTTTAGCATATATAGCCCAAAATATAATCATGATGAACCATTCTAATGGCTAATCGTTGCCAAACATTTCCATGCCTCTTAATGAACATATACATTCAAGATGATTATAACATTATGCTCAAAATATATATAAGCCATTTTCGCATGGCTATCCAAATATATACAACACCAAAGTACTTGACTAATAACAAAAAAGGGGTGTCCTATACATGCCATTTCAAAGTTCAACCAAAAGTGTACCAAAAGGAGCTTTGATAGTGTGGGCATTTAATGCTTAGTAAATTTTGAGCCATAAAATTTGACATAACTAAAATGTAGCATTCATATGGCTAAATGGATAATTTGACATGCACAAATTCTCAATATCATACTTACTTCACATTACCAACCCTTATATTCATACACAAAAGATCAACATAGCTAAAGGCCGGTAGCTCATTTATCGATTGAACGAATACTTATTTGTAAGGGATCAACTAATTCAAAGCACATACGAAACATACCTCATCGCTGGGATTTTACGAGCGTATTAATTGAAACTATTACAGCAAGATCACTCGTTCTCAAACCAAGTACCTTCGGAGTTTAGCCGGATATAGCCACTAGCTCAAATGCCTTCGGGACTTAGCCCGGTTATAGTAACTTGCACAAATGCCTTCGGGACTTAGCCCGGTATAATAACTCGCACAAATGCCTTCAGGACTAGCCCGGATATAATAACTCGCACAAACGCCTTCGGGACTTAGCCCGGATATAGTAGCTCACACGAATGCCTTCGGGACTTAGCCCGGAATTAGCCACTAGCACAAATGCTCTCGGGACTTAGCCCGGTTATCATCCGAACATTCATGCACATATCAATAAATCATGACACATCTAATTTCATTTTCATAATTAGAGTTCAAACACAAGTCACGTATTAAGCATTCCCATTTCGGCTCACTAGCCACATACAACAGCATGGTTTAGTTTGCTTTATAACACGATTTCTATGCACATACGGCTACCCGTCATACGTATAGACTAATTAACTCAACATAAAATTCAAGTAGAATCATTATATCACCGTATATTTGTTACGCTCATACGTCATGACTTAATCAAATCGTAAACTAAGTCTCATTACTCGAAAACTTACCTCGGATGTTGTCGAACGATTTCGATGGGTATTCGACCACTTTTTCCTTCCCTTTATCAGATTTAGATCCCCTTTGCTCTTGAGCTTAATTTAAACAAATAAATTCATTTAATTATTTTTCACTTGGGCAATTCCATTCAATACATGTATGTCATACAATTTAAGTACAATGACCTTGCTCAATACTATTTAAACATCATGCATTACCGAATTTCATCAACACCATCTAACTTCATATAGAAACACATATCGTCCTAGGTCGGTACACAAGTCAAATGAATCATTTAAATTGTCAAAGTCCATAATTTAGTCATATTTCTCTATCATAGTTTCTTCACCTAAACCGAATTAGCAAGCCCATATAGTCCTTGGCCGAATGCTATTTAACCCAAGTCATCAAGAATTTCATTATTTAACACCTTAGATATCCATAGCTAAAAAGGTTATTTGTACATACATATATATACATAAGTGCATAGATACTATGTTACTAACAATTATTTCCTTGCTTAGCAGCCGAACCAATATACACATTACTTCATATCTACCCGTCACGTTTTCTCTACTTAAATCGAATAAACTTGCACATAAGGTCCTTGGCCGAACCTCACTAAAAACAAGTCAACCAAAATCTTAGTATTTATCTTGTGTATAACCTTATTTACCTTCCAAAAATCACAAAAACATCAAACTCTTAATGTTTATGTACAAGGCCGAATCTTAACATGATCCAACCTCCAACTCATTCCTTTCAACAACCAAAACTGAATGCTCAAGCCATCACCGAGATTTCGAAATTTTGCCATGGTTTGTGTAAGAAATTAGCTAATTAACTAGAAACAAGTTTAAAACTTAAGAATTTAACACAACATACTAACCTCCCCTTAAGCTCAAGGTGACCGATACCTCTCTTCTTCCTCCTTTCAAACCGGCCAAGAAGAACCAAAGGATGAAGCCTTTCTTTTTTTTTCTAGTTTCGGCAAAAAGGGGGAACAACCACACACTTTTTTTTTCTTTGTTTTCATCATATTCCCTTTCATTATTTTATTCCCATGCTCCTTATTTTATCATACCTCCCATGAAACACTAACTTAACATGTTTATGACATGTTTTTGCCCATCACACTTGATCCACCATACTTGTCATGGCCGACCACTACTAATTAGGGGGGGAAATTGACATGCAAGTCCCCCCTTTTTATTTCATGCACTAATAGATCCTTATGTTTTGACCTATCACATTTCAAAATTTTCTCACCTAAGTCCTATTTACTAAAATTCACCTACAATTAAGCAAAATTCAAATATGAAATTTTCACACATGCATATATACATATAATAAGCATCAAATATGACAGCTAATTATTTTTATGACTCGATTTTGTGGCCCCGAAACCACTTCCCGACTAGGGTCACATTAGGGCTGTCACAGAGTGTCTTGGAGGAGTCTAAGGTTTGAAAGTTGACAGAATTAGAGGAGTCCCATTTGGTCAAAAAGGATTCAGTCACAACTCTCTAGCTAACTGAGTGTCGATTTTGTTTCTAGCTTTGCTGACGATTTCTTTCTCAACTTTTCGGGTTGGTCACATTCATTTTTGTTTTGTTTATCCTATAGTCGATTATTGCAAAAGAAAAAGGGGGTTCTTGCGAGTTTCTGTCATTTCCTCTCCTGGCATATTTGAATTCTTCCTTCTTTTTCCCATTTGTTAAGTAGAATCATCTCCTCCTTCTTTATTTGGCCGAATACCCTGAGTGTTGTTTCTCTTCATCTTCTCTTTTCTCCAAACCAAATACCCTCAGATATTGTGGCTGAATATGTTAAGGCCTAATCATCTTCTTTCTCTTCTTTTTTCCTTGGCTGATTCTTACTGAAGTACCGCCGAAATCCATTTGATTTCATGGTAAGTGTTTTTACAGTTTGTTTCCCCCTAGTTGAATCTTATTTGGCTTTCTTTTCAAAGGTTCAGCTTTTGTATCTTTTCAGCTAAACGATTGCTTTTTCTCTCTTTTCTACCATAGGGAAATATTCATCTAACACCTCTATTCATACAAACATTGCTAGGGGCTCGATTTCAATAATCAAGGTGCTAGGCCTATTGCTCTTCCCCTACAAGTGGGTTTTCCTTTATTGGTAAGTGATTTAAGTATTGATTAAAGATCTTATCCTTGTGTTATATTTCTTAATAGTGGTTAAGTGTTTGATTTGTAATAAGGTAACAGGTGATCTTTTGTTATCAGGTGAGGACAACTGTAACACCCCAAACCCAGCCCAGACGTTATGGCTGAATCCGACGTGCCACATTAAAGTTAAAAATCCATGTTTCGTTTTAGTGTTTTTAAAAACTAACTTTTGTTAAGTTAACAAAGTGAATAGAAGCTGGGCACCAGGTAGGTATCCATAACAGAGGAGGTGAGACATGGAGGCTGTTTAAGTGCCAAGCTCTTCGGTTGGATCCAATCCTAGACATGCCTACAACCATTGCCAGACTTGGTTATAATGAGTTGAAATTTCTTTGAGTGGATATCTTTGATAAATCAAATAATCGTGACGTTGTGTTATTTTGAAAACAAGTATCATTTTGAAAACGCGCCCTAAGTCTAGCCCATTTGAATTATTATCAACCAGTTTAAAGTTATTATAAATAAAATAATCCCAGAAAAGAGAAGAAAACAAAGTTAAAATGGCCTTATTACAATCCAAAAATTAGTAGTAAATAAGATAAACTAAAGAAAACTAGTCACTTATTTCAAGCCCAAAAGCGATCAACGTGGCTACTCTGAATCCCCTCTGACTCCAAGTCCCCAAATCAAGGCTCACCTGCAAGCTTAGGAAGGGGGTGAGTTTGGAAACTCAGTGTGCAACAAGCCCCGTTCAGAGCCCAAAACAATATCAGCCTTTACATTATTCATGTCACTAGGCTGAAGCCTTTTCATTATCATATCACTGGGCCGAAGCCTTTACTGTAAACGGTATGGCCCATAGGCCCAAATCAATACCACAGGCATTATTAATGGATGTATGCAAGCCAATTTGGGGAGACTACTCAACCCACCAACCGCTACTCTCCACCCGTACCAACCAAGCTCTCCATGTGGGGAATAACTCAACCCACCCAACCAAACTCTCTATTGGAAGCATAGCTACTTTATCATATAACTGGAGGCCTAGCCTCTTTTAATAACTGGGCCAAAGCCCTTTTTGATAAATTGGGGCAAAGCCTTTTCGGTAAACTGGGGCAAAAACCCTTTTGCACTTCCTCCATCCATATAAAACCCAACCCATGCATAAATGAATACATCATGTGCATATCATACATATCATGTGCATATCATGTCCAATCGTGTATATCAAAGTCTCATGCATTAAACTCATAATTAAACCCTAGGGGTATAATGGTCATTTTTACCTAGGGGCAAAATAGTCATTTTCATATTATAAGGGTAATTTCATAATTTTACCAAAATATCAAGGTTTCCATGTTCATTAACCATTGCCAATAACTCCAAGTGTTTAAACAATGATTTTAACGTACTTTATCAAATTCGGGCTTTTGGGCCCAAAACCCCTAATGGGCCCTACGAATGTCGATTTAGTCACCTAGGCCCATTTAGCCTATATTCCACAATGGTATTAACAGTCTTAACGTGCAATTTTATAGGATTCCATTTTCTACCAAATTTACCCAAATGGCCCGGAAGCCCATTGGGCCCGATTTTAGCCACTCGAGGCCCAACTTACCATCATGCACAAAATCGTGCCCTTACCTGTTCCAACGATCCTGATCATCGAACTTAGCGAAACTAACTTACCTATGAGCGTTCGTGTGCTCACGAGTCCTCGAAATGCTGAAATTTCGGCATTTTGGCTTTTCGGCATATATCGATTTAAGCTACGAAAGAGGGTTCATTACACACCTGATTTGCGATATTCCTTAACAAGATCTCCCACAGCAACCTTCAATTATACACCTCCATTTTTAGTGTACAAATCATACTTATCAAACCCAAAATCTACCTTGCCACATTCGGCCAAAGACCCCTAATGGCCATAGTTCACTTACCTTCACAGGGTCTAACGATATGATCCAAGCCTATCCAAATCGACACCCCCACGCCTTGCTGCTCCTCCAACGTGTCTAATCTACTATACAAACCATAAAAAGTCAAAAGAAAAAGCCCAATAAGGCTTATATCTCTAATCGGCCACCTTCCTAAACTATAGGGGTTTCGGCTTTTGTCAACAGTTACTACTGAATCGGTTTAGAGTACGAATACTTACCACAGTCTCCCTCCTTGAACCGTTTAAAACTTAGAAGATAAAGGGATTGGCCACCAAAACGTGAAGGGAAAAATAAGGTTGCTGGTTAATAAAGAATCGGCACCACCAAGCTTCACAGGTTCGGCTTTTTGTGGCTTTTCGGCAGATGTGGATGTAAGGAAAGAAGTAGTAGGTGAACGGAAGAGAGTAGTGGGATGGTTTTGGGAAAAGAAAAGGAAGGGATGCTGGATGTAAGGGTGGTAGATCCGGCTAGAGAAGAAGAAAGAAAAAGAAAAGACTAATCCTAAAGAAGAAAACAGCACAACCTAAGTCCCTAATGCCGAAAATACTTACCTAATACCCCTTTGCCGAAATCCCCTCTCTAATACCCTCTATTCGGCTAACTCTATCTCCCTCTCAAATCCCTAAAATCTCTCCCCTTATCCCTTCTTAATCCATGCGTTTGACTGATTCTAACTCTCTCTCCCAGAGTTCCATTCGGCTACAACTCCTACATACTCTAAGCATAAAAATTTACATCACACTTGCCATCACAGGGAATCGAACCCAGGCTTTCCTCCTACCACTTACACATCACCTTTTTAGCTCCTTAGTGGCGTCACTTAGCCACTTTACCAGAGGCTCTCTTGTGATACATTTTACCCATAATTTTTAATAAGACCACCTATCCAAAGCCCCTAACTTCTTAATTCCAAAATTCAAAAATTCTACTAGGTTTTGGCCATCACATGGGCCTTCCATAAGCCCATTTACACACTCTAATTATGAATTTCACAGCCAAATACCAAATTTTAAAAATTTAGCAAAATCTCGCAAATCACGAAAAAACCCAAAAATCAGGATGTTACAACAACTGAAAGTTTAAGGTGAAGGATGACGTTTGGTGTTGAACATTTAAGAGAAGCATTCGTGGTTTACAAGGTGTTTCAATCTCAGAAGTGTTTCTGTTATGACATCACAATAGGTGTGTAACACTAGTATTAGATTTGAAATGGCAAAAGCCGAAAAGTAGAAAAGTGGGCTGTCAACACCACACGGGCGTGTGGCCGCCCATGTGGTAGGCTGTGTAACGAAACATGGCCTTGTAGTCGATGAGATGGCCGTGAGCGTTTTCACCGGTCGAAATGATATTGGGCCATTTTGTGCCCAACTGGGCTGTATGGGCCTAACGGGCCTATGGGCCCCACACGAGAAAATCACACAAAAGTGTGGTAAATTGGGCCAGGCTGTGTAGATCACACAGTTAAGGCCATTTTTGGGCTATGTAGGCTATACGAGCGTGTGGGCCTATATGGGCTCATAATATGGGCCGTAGGCCCATTCTCATTGATTGTCTGTTAAGGTTGCATGGGTGGCCCAAGATGACTGTAGACCTACTATTAGGCCGGTAAGCGTACATGGACCCTTATTTTTGTAAATGACTAATATACCCCTATGTGATGTATGACTGTTTGAGCATGCCATTTCTACTGTATATAAATTTATATTATGTTGCATTGCATGGGGTGGGATATATGATTTTGGAGGAAGTGTATTGAAAGGCTATAAGCCTATTACTGGCAGCTCTACTGCAAATACTATTTTAGTGCCACAACCGGTGCTACTTGGAGTATAGGGATGGGTGGGTTGATTTTATCCCCACATGGTGTGTAAGGTTAGTACGAAGATGGTGTGTAGAGGTTGGATTGGGTAGGATTTTCTGATTGCATACTGTACTGATACTGTAATGGGCTTAGACCCCACTGCTATGGTTACTAAAATAGGCTAAGGCCCTAACTGAGGCTGAAAGGGCTTAGGCCCAAAATTATGTTTACTCCAATTGATTGCAACTATGGGATTACACATTGAGTTTTCGTAAACTCACCCATCTGTTAACTGTGAAGGTAGTCCCCAAACTTAGACGGATCGATGCAATGGAGGACTCAATGGTGGCCACTTGACTTAGTTATCTTTTAATATTGTAATTAAGGTTTTATTTTGGCTTTTCATTATGTAATAAAGTCTCTCATGTTTATTTTTAACTTCGGTATTTTACTCAAATTTATTCGTTATTTACAATTGCTAGCTGTAGAAAAAGCACGAGTTTTCAAAAAGTCAAACATTTTCAATACCACCACAAATAAATAACTTATTTTCAAAGCTTCCATGAATAACAAACTGTTTACAAAATTATTAACGTTTTATTAAAAGAAACCTTTAAAAGTACAAGTCTCACATTATCAATAAGCAATAAGACTTTTAATCGGCTTTTCAAACACTACAAATAGGCTAGTTAAAAAAGGGTTTTTAAACAACGAGCCTTAGATTTTGAAAGACACTTCAATGTGAAATCGCTAGATCCGGTCATGACGTCTGGGTCGAGTTTGGGGTGTTACATGTCCCCTATTTGGAGAAAAGATTTCAAGGTTTCGTGAAAGTTTCCTAAGTTATCAGTTTAGTCCTGAACCACTCCCAAAGCATGTTTAGGGCCTCGTAGGCTCGTTATAGGGACATTGTGCTTGAGTTTGAATAATGTTTTCATGAAATGTGAAATTATATGTGAATTGATTGTTTAAATGTTTTATAAATCCGGTAATGCTCCGTAACCTTATTCCGACATTGAACGGTGTTACAAATAGTGTTGCCATTTAGAATTTTAAAGATTATTTATGCCACTATTTCTATTAGAGTATGCCCAAAGACCAATTATGAGATGATTGTAATTGTTTACTCGTTTTACCTTATTTTTAAATATAAGGCATTGCCATTATTATTTCAGTTTCTTTGTTTTTGTATATAAAAATAAACTGAATTGTAGTAAAGTCCTAAGAAAATATTATTCTTCTTTAAAGGTCATTAGGCAAGTATTATTGTGGGCTTGGACAACAATAATGCATTAAGACTAATGTGTAGTTGATTGATGACATATAGTTGTCATTGACATAGAGATGTCAAAATCAATACATGAGTATGTGTTATACAACAACATATTGGACTAACCTACTATGAGTATGATTATTGGATTATTATGTAATAGTCAGAATATTACTCATAGTGATAACTATGTATATGATCCTTAGACTTGAGGTCATCATTGTCCCAATATCATGAGTCGTATATTTTGATATAGTCAAACATCTACCGTAATAGGTTGTGCTATAAAGACTGATATTGAATATACCACAATCCATGTAGTGGGATATGGTTGACGAAGATAGGATTTCTAATCAATAGCATCCTTTCAACGTTTTCAGTAAATAATGTATATTTTCAACTTATTTCAGCCTGATTCATTCCTCGTACATGAATCCTTGGTTATGGATCACCAAAATAATTTTTTCACTATGCCACGGGGTGTACTAGTGATCCCAATAGTGGTATCAGACTCACTTGTGCAATATAGATTCATGATTAAATTGATTGGTTGATGTGATTGTATGATATACATGTTGTATACTATGTTTGATATGTACAATGTTTGGAAATGCATGGTTATAGCCAATAACCCATTTAACTTATTATTTGCAAAGGTTGTAATTTTATAAATACAGCTTATGTGTTTGCCTTTCTATATTTCTCCTCTACTTCTCTTCTCATCTTACTCCGTTGTATGTAAAACGAGCTTCTATAATTGTAAATTGCACGAGTTCATACAAACTAGAGGAAAAGAAGACTAGGCTACCTAAAGTGGAAAAGAAGCTTAAGAAGTGGCATAAACCCTTAGGATTCCCTCTGATTTTTCCATTGGCTTGGGAGGAACCACCGTAGTTTTATAGGCTAAAAACATTTCATTTATTAACTACTTTATATATATATTTATATATGATACAATTGATGATATGTTAACATGCATGTTATAGGATATTGATAAGATCAATTAAAGGATTAAAGGAACAATTGTGGACCATTGATGGTGAGGTTAATTTAATTTAAAACCCCCTTAATAAAATATTAAGTTAGTATTGCCTTCTAATCTTTACCCTCATTAAAGTCTCAATCGATACAATGTGGGTTCTGCTAAAGTGAGGTACACATATCTATCTTTCAAACGTGAAGAATAATCAAGTGATATTCACCAGTTACGATATTGGTTAATAACTTAACTAGGTTACTCTAATAGGATTAGATAACTAAAGGTAAGAGATTTGGATAAATCATGAGATGATTGGAATAAGAGTTGTTCACCAAATAGAGGAGTTACATGTGATGTAATTAGCAAGTGTTGCTTACCTAAATAACCATAATCTTGAGAGTAAAGCCACTAGAAAACTTTAGAGTTGTTCACCAAATAGAGGTGAAATATGAATCCTTACTCAATAGAGAACTTTAGAAAAAGTCTTTCCATAATTAAAATATGAGGGTTATTAATTTTGAATAAATAGTGGGAGCATCATTTAATAAAGATTTTTAATGATTATAATAAACTTGGTAAATGTACTCATGAGCATATTTTATTATTGTAGAGTAATTATGGCAAACAACACAAGTTTTTTATTATTGTGATCAGTCTTTGAGAAGGACAAGTTGAATGACTTCAACTTTCTTGACTAGTTCTGGAACTTGAGTATTGTCCTCAAACAAGAACGAAACTAATATGCCTTTGAAGAACTCATTCTTTATGAACCAGTAACTAATGCCTTTGAAACTGAAAAGGATGCTTGTAAGATACATCTTGATGACATGTTAGACATAGGATGTCTAATGCTTCCCATAATGACTCCTGAGCTTTAAAAGCAGATTGAGGATATGGTTGTCTATGATATGATCCAGCACCTCAAGGAATTATATAAGGGGCAAGCACGTTAAGAGAGGTATGAGACCTCTAAAGCTCTGTTTCGATGCAAAATTGTAACAGTCCAGTTTTCACCCTAGTCGAAATAGTGGTTCGGGACCACAAATTCGAGTTTAAAAATATTTTAATATTATTTTCTGTGTCTGTGATATGTGAATTTACATCTGTGAAATTTCTGTGATTTAATTTGTCTATTTTTGAGCTGAAGTATGAAAAAGGGTTTAATTGCAGAGAATGCAAAAGTGGCCTTCTATTTGATTAAGTACCTAATTGATTTGTCTTGTTAAATACGACGTCCTTAAGATGCAAATAGACCATTGATATATTAAATGGACATTGTTGGACATCCATGATAAGCTTAAATGTTTATTATACTAAGGTTAATTTGGTAAAAGGGACATAATAATGTTTATAATAAAATAAAACATGTTTTTGGATGAATCATTCATCCTTATTGCCGAAAATCACAAGAAAAAGAAAAGATAAAAGCTTACCTAGGGTTTGGCCCTTGTTCATCTTGATTAAGGTATGAATTTTTGTCCGTTTTTGATAATTTCTACGTTTCTATGATCGTTGCTTCGTGTTCTTCAAAGCCCATGTCTGAATTTATGTTTCTATTAAAGATTTCATGAGATGCCATTGTTGATATCATGAGTTTTGTGATGTTTTTGGATGAATTATGAACACTTGGTAGATGGATTATAAGTTTTGTCTTTGAGTTTTGATGTAATAGAGTCATTTGGACTAATTTGTGAAAATGAGGTTTTGAAGGACTAAATTGTGAATTAAATATGTTATTTGGGCTGGTATGGAAGCCATGTATATTCAGCCAAGCTATAGTATTGGTGAATTTTGCATATTTGTGATTTTGCAAAAATTGACTAAATTGTCAAAGTATGAAAATGTAAGGGCTAAAATGCAAAGTGCCCTAAATATGTGTTCATGGATTGTTTTGAATGAAATGAATGATTGAATGGTTGAATTTGTATTGTATTAGATCAAGAACAAAGAAAATTGGACTTAGATCGGAGGAAGTCCAAAATAGTTGAATAGACGACTCGTTTTATCCGAAATTCGTCTGAGATAAGTCAAATTACAATTATGTGTTAATTGAAATAAATTCTGTACATGTAAATTGTAATCTGTATTGGATGGCCTTGAGTGCCTGATGAATATCTTTGGAGTAATGTATGATAATATGTTAATATCTAAAAAACTCTGTATGTTTCTAAGAAAAGTTGACACCTATCTGAGACATCGTGTAAGACCGTGTCTGGGACACAGGCCTCAATTGAGATTTACGTATAAGACCATGTCTGGGACATTGGCATCATATCTAATTTCGTGTAAGGCCCTGTCCGAGACAGAGGCGTCGATATTGAATTACATGTAAGACCACGTTCGGGACGTCGGCATTGTACTTGTTTATGAGCATCTGTATTGTTTCTGACCCGTCTAATGATAGCGTATGAAATCTGAGGTTGAGTATATGAAATGTATAACCTATGCAGGTACGTTTGTATGGTACTAGATTTCTGAATATGAAAACTCTGTCTCTACAAAATATGTATGAAAATGAAGCATGTCATATATGCAAACAAAAAAGCATGGTTAAGTTTATGAATTGTTCTATAAAATGGTTATGAATCTTTATGGTTGAATTGTACTTATATGCTTTAGTAGTTAGTCCAATTGTATTTGGCTTACTAAGCTCTTTGTAGCTTACTCTGTGTGTTTACTGTGTGTTTTACAGTTATCGTAGCTACTGAAGGCTCGAGGATAGTCGAGGATTGTCACCACACTATCAATCTCATTTTGGTACTTTTGAAAGTGTACATATTTTAAAGTATGGCATGTAGAGGCTAGAAGGTTTATATATTAAGTTTTGAATTGTAAATATAGGTTATGCAATGAAAGTTGGCTATCAAATGGTATGTTTGTGTTAAGTTTTGGTATGGCTTAAATGAGTTGTTGAATGATGATGAAATAGTTGTAATGAAGCATGTTTTGAGCATGAAATTGGCTGAATATTTTGTATAAATTTTGTTTAGTTTGGCTTGTAGGAATGACCCATAAAAGGGTGGCAAATTCGCTTAAACCAAGCCTGTATGGTGCCACACGGTCTTGACACACGGGGGTGTCATATGGCCGTGGGCTAAAGTTAGTAGCTAGTTAAGTATCATACGATTATAACATATGGGCATGCCTATTGGCTGTGTGAAAAAGTCAGTATTAGACTTATTTTTGGCACGGCTGGTTCACGTGGCCGTGTCTAGTACCCGTGTGTGACACACGGCCTAGTCGCATTAGTGTGTCACTTTAACAGTTTGAAAGAATTGGTTAAGTTCTGAAAATCTTAAATAGGTTCGGTTTAGTTCCGACCTTTCTTTAAATGTATGTTTCAGGTCTCATAGACTATATTTAGAGATGATTGCTTATGAAATGATGTTAAATAATATCTGTGATTCTGAATTGGTCTGAAATGTTCTTTCTGTTTGGTAATGCCTCGTAACCCTAATCTAATGTCGGTTATGGGTTAGGGGTGTCACATTTGATTGGTATCAGAGCTATGGTTTAGTCAGTTCTAGGACTACCATAGCGTATATAAGTCTAGATATACATGCCATATATTTGAATCTGTGATAGTGTGATGACTCTTGACATTAAAATGTGCTTTTATATAGTAAATGGATCCTGATAGAGTTGTAGCTGACGATGTTGAAAGTAATGCTCCTGCTCCCACGCAAGGGACGGTGCAAGCTAATTCTAGATCGGCCATGAGTAGCCGTGATGGTGAGGCTAAGCAAGCCTTCTATCAGATGATGAATGAATGGTTCACCCAATATATTAGAACGAATCCGACTGTACAACAAACTCCACCCCCTGTTAACCCTCCTCAAACTTCTGATATGCCACGAGTGAATCTGGTACAGTTGAGTAGACCATTAGTTGATAAGATTAGAAAGTATGGAGCTGAAGAGTTCCGAGCTACGACAACTGATGATGCTGAAAGAGCCAAATTCTGGTTAAAGAATACAATACGAGTGTTTGATGAAATATCTTTGAATCCTAAAGAATGTGTGAAATAAGTCGTTTCACTTCTGAGAGATACGGCGTACCATTGGTAGAAAACCTTAATATCTGTGGTTCCAAGAGAACGAGTTACGAGGGATTTCTTCCAAGCTAAATTCTGGAAGAAATATATCAGTCAAAGATTCATCGATCAGAAACAAAAAGAGTTCTCGAGCTTAAACATGACCGTATGTCTGTTACTGAATACGAACGTGAATTTGTGAGATTGAGCCAGTATACTCGGGAATGTGTATCGAATAAAGCAATAATGTGTAAAAGGTTTGAAGATGGATTAAACGAAGATATCCATTTGTTAGTTGGGATTTTGGAAATTAAAGAAATGGTAGTCCTTGTTGAACGAGCAGGTTAAGCTTAAGAATTAAGTGAACATAAAAGAAAAGCTGATTCTAAAGCTAGATATGCTAAAATGAGATTTTCGAGTAGATCATTTTAGTCTATGTCAATGAAATTCCGAGATGATCAAAGCCGTTCAAATGCTAATGTGGGACATTCAAACCGAGATCGAGATAGATCGCATTCAAACTTCAAAGTCCCTGTTACTTCTATTGCAAGTGTTGGAAATGTCCGATTTGAGAGATCTGAATGTAAACACTATGGTAAAAGACATCCGAGAAATTGTAGATTGAATGACCGAGCCTATTTTTGATGTGGATCTTTGGATCATTTTGTAAAAGATTGTTTTGAACCTGTTGAGTAAGAAAATGGAAAGAATTTGAGATCGAGTAACACCTCAGCTAGAGGTAGACCCTTCAAAAATGCAAGAAATGCAAGAGTGGTCAAAGAGCTACTGGAGACACTATTGTTAGATCTGAGGCCAGAACACCTGCCAGAGCCTATGCTATCCGAGCTCGTGAGGAAGCCTCGTCTCTAGTCGTGATTACTGGTACTTTTACTCTCTATGATACTTCTGTGATTGCATTGATAGATCCTGGATCAACACATTCTTATATCTATATGAATTTAGTACACAGTAAGACTTTGCCTGTAGAGTCTACTGAATTTAGTACACAGTAAGACTTTGCCTGTAGAGTCATTATGTATCTACTAGATCGAGTGTATCACCATGGGGTGCCCCTGTTCTGTTTGTGAAAAAGGAATATGGCACAATGAGAATGTCTATTGATTACCGAAAACTTAACAAAGTGACTATAAAGAACAAATATCCTCTGCCTCAAATTGATGACTTATTTGATCAGTTGAAATGTGCTACTGTATTTTCAAAGATAGATCTGAGATCAGGTTACTATCAGTTGCGGGTAAAGGACTCTAACATTCCAAAAACTGCTTTCAGAACGAGGTATGGGCATTATGAATTTTTAGTTATGCCTTTTGGTTTAACGAATGCACCTGCTATTTTTATAGATTTGATGAATAGAATTTTCAGACCATATATAGATCAATTTGTTGTTGTATTCATTGATGATATTTTGATTTATTCACGTGATGAATCTGAGCATGCTGAACATCTAAAAATAGTGCTACAGACTCTGCGAGATAAATAGTTGTATGCAAAGTTTAGTAAATGTGAATTCTGGTTGCAAAAAGTTGGTTTTTTGGGTCATATTGTATTAGTTTCTGGTATCCGAGTTGATTTGAGTAAGATTTCAGCTATTCTGGATTGGAAGCCTCCGAGGAATGTATTTGAAGTCCGCAATTTTCTGGGAATTGTTGGTTACTATAGACGATTTGTAAAATATTTCTCTGTGACAGCAACTCCGTTAACAAAATTGTTTCAGAAAGATGTGAAGTTTGAATGGTCTGAGAAATGTCAGAAAAGTTTTGAGCGGTTAAAAGCTCTGTTAACTGAAGCTCTGGTACTGGTACAACCTGAGTCAGGTAAAGAATTCGTTGTTTACAGTGATGCTTCATTGAATGGACTCCGTTGTGGTTTAATGTAAGAAGGAAAAGTTGTTGCTTATGCTTCTAGAAAATTAATGCCGCATGAGAAGAACTATCTGACATACGACCTTGAGTTAGCTGCCATTGTATTTGCTTTGAAAATCTGGCGTCACTATCTGTTTGGTGAGAAATGTCACGTGTTTTCTGATCATAAAAGTCTGAAGTATTTAATGACACAAAAAGATTTGAATCTGCGACAGAGAAGATGGTTAGAACTGTTAAAAGACTACGAACTCGTGATTGATTATCATCCGGGAAAAGCTAATGTTGTTGCTGATGCTCTGAGTAGGAAATCGTTGTGTGCTATGAACGCTCATTTAGCACTGTATGATGATACCTTATTTTGTGCTGAATTGAAAGCAAAACCTTTGTTTATACAACAGATTTGTGAGGCTAAAAAATATGACAATGAATTGATAGCAAAACTAACTCTGTGCGATTCTGAATTCCGAGTTGATGTTGATGGTTGTTTGAGATTCAGAAATAGACTTTGTATTCCAAGAAATTTGGGTTGATTCAAATGATTTTGAGTAAAGCTCATAATAGTAGATTTTCTGGACATCTAGGAATTACGTAAATGTATAACAATTTGAAACAACTATATTGGTGGCTGGGAATGAAAAGAGATATTTCTGACTTTGTTTTGAGATGTTTAATCTGTCAACAAGTAAAAGCTGAGCATCAAGTGCCATCAGGGTTATTACAACCAATTATGATTCCGGAGTGGAAATGGGATCGAGTAACCATGAATTTTGTTTCGGGTTTGCCTCTGTCTTCGAGAAAGAAAGATGCAATATGGGTTGTAGTTGACAGATTGAAAAAGTCAGCTTATTCAGCTTATTTTATTCCAGTACGATCTGATTTCTCACTTGATAAGTTAGCTGAGCTTTATATTTCTGATATTGTGAGGTTGCATGGTGTACCATTGTCGAGTGTATCAGATAGACGCCCAAGATTCACATCAGGATTCTGGAAGAAATTGCAAGAGGCTCTGGGTACTAAATTACAGTTTAGCACTGCTTTTCATCCGCAAACAGATGGTCAATATAAACGGATTATTCAGATTCTCGAGGATATGTTGAGATGTTGTATTCTTGAGTTTGAAGGTACGTAGGAACAGTATCTACCCTTGATTGAATTTGCTTATAACAATAGTTTTTAGTCGAGCATCAAAATGGCACCATACGAAACTTTATATGGTAGAAAGTGTAGAACTCCGTTATACTGGTCTAAGCTCTATGAGAATAAGATTTACAGTATTAATTTGATAAAAGAAATAGAACAGAAAGTGAAAGTAATCCGAGATAGTCTGAAAGCTGCCTCTGATAGTCAAACATCATATGCAGATTTGAAAAGAAAAGATATCAAATTTAAGGTCGGTGATAAAGTGTTTCTGAAAGTATCTCCGTGGGAGAAAGTGTTCCGATTTGGAAAAAAGGACAAGTTGAGTCCGAGGTTCATTGGACCGTATGAAATCATTGAGCGAGTTGTGTAACGCCCCAAAAATCCCGAAATCCTAAACTTTCTTTGTTTTTGGTTTTCATAAAAATTGTGTTTTATGTTCCTAGCCATGTGATAATTATAGTAGGTCTTAATTAAGGTTTGAGTTCAAACCTAGGAATAAATGAAATTATAGTTTAATTATTAAAAGAATCAGGGTTGGCAAGTAGTTGGGCTTTTAAATAAAAATAGGGGGAAAATAGCATCAAAAAGTCTTGTGGAGGAGTGGCTAAGTGTCGCCACTTAAGTAGTAGGGAGGTGGCGTTAGTAGCTACCAAGGAGATCCAAGGTTCGAATCCTAGCTTAGTATTTTTAGAAGTTTAATTTTGTCCGTCTAGAAGGATGGAAGTGGCGTGAAGATGGACTCCAAGGGGAGTGTTTAGAAGAGAAAATTAAGGAAAGGATCAAGGGGTTATCAGGGAGAAAAATGGGGAGATGAGAAGTGAGGAGTAAGTGGAGCCGAAGTGGGAACTTGGGCTTGATGAATTCGGCTATAGGGCCATAAATAGGTGCCGAATGGGAGGATTGAAAAGCTAATGCTGAATTTCCCTTCACTTTGTGCTAGAAACCCTTTTCTCTAAAAAGTTGAAAACCCTTTTTCTTTTCTGTCTATGTGCCGAATTCTTATCCCTCCTCTACCCAATATTTACTTTGCTTTAGCCGATTCTTCTTCCTCTCTTCTTTGGTGCTGAGTAATCAATTGTTACCATTCAAATCTCTAAGAGCTGAATACCCTTGGTGCTATCACTACTCGTTCAACCCACTAGATTCTAGTGTAAATGTTCGCTCTCCCAATCGGTTTTTGATAAGTATCGAGTATTCGATCCCTCACTTCTTTCTAATCAACTTTGGTAGGGAATTAGGGCCAGATCTCAGTTTTGGATTCCTGCCGATTTGCTCTTCAGATTTGAGAAATAAGCGTGTTTAGTGATTAAGTAAAAGCTAGTAAAGGCAAGGTTAAGGTGAGATTCTGGCTTTTGGTAAAGTAATCGATAAGTACATATGATTAATCTGAGTGATATCGATTGTAGGTTTGGGCTAAGGAGACCACATCACGCTTGCTTACCAGGTGTGTACATACACTGCACACACATTATATATCGGCAAAAGCCGAAATGTCGAAAAGCTGAAAAGCTAATGCCAAAAAGTCGAAAGTTTGGGTTCAGTAGTCTTGCGAGTGCGTGAACACTCGTAAGGGTGAGATCGATAGGTTGCCTGAGGCCCACGAACAATTTCGTAGACTTGGGTTATGATTTGGCCATATGGGCCAGAATGGACTAAATGGGCCCGATGGGTTGTTGGGCCTATAATAGGCAAAAATTGAATATTGATGCTATGTGATAGATACCTATATGTGAGCATGAATATGAACATGACTGGGCCTATCGGGCCATATAAATGTGATTTGGGCCTAATGGGCCCTATATAGGTGACTTGGGCCTAATTGGCCATATGAATATGATTGGGCTTAGTGGGCCAGATACAAGTATGTGAAATTGTTTGGGCTTTGTAAGGGGTAGTAGGCCTAGTATATGATATCCACATAAGACTTAATTAATATATTGTGATCGTGGACAGGTCAAAGGGGTTAAGGTGTGGCAACGGGTATATGCATGTCTAGGATTGGATCTAGGGAGAGCTTGGTACTTAAGCGGTCTTAATGACCCACCTCCTCTCCCCTGCAATCCTATATGGTGCATAGAATTCATTCATCTTAGCTCGCGGGACTTGTTAACGGGCCAAGGTAAGTGAAAACCATAAATAAGGAAAAATTACCGAAATACCCCTAAGGGCAAAAACGACTGAATTACCCCTAGGTGCTGGATGTAGGTTTTATGGATGAGACATGCATACATATGATATTCTGCTTAGGTTCTGAATGGGTGGGAATTATGGAACGAAGGAAGTATATGAGGATCACATGGTTGCCTGATAATCGTAGATTCACCGACGGCTTTTAAAGCCCAATATGTAAATGAAGGTAGTTCCGCAACCGGGCTACCATGGTGTGTGGGCTGGGTGGGTCAATATTTATATCCCCACATGGTGTGACGGGGGACGGAGCTGGTGTGTAGCGGATGGATAATTTGGATGGGATTGCATTGCATGATTAATGAATGATGTTTTTTTTGAATGCTTGTTTTCCGTCGAGGGTTGTACACACTGAGTTTACGAAAACTCACCCCCCCTTTTATTTTATTTTCAGATGATGCTTAGTAGAAGGTTCGATGTTTGGAGGAACTTTGGGTGGCCAGCTAGCAAGACAACTTGGACTTATTTCTCTTTTAAAAGCATATAAGTTTTTTATTTTATTAAGTATTTTTTGGACTGGAATGTAATAAGGCTTCCTTCTTATTATTATTTGGATTATTATCAATCTCATTGAAATTACGAGAAGTTGAACATGGGATTCCTAAATTATAGTATGTTTTATATGTTTCCGCAACTTAATTTTTAAATGATAAAGTTTTCTTCAATCAAATGTCTTAAACAAGGCTTTCGCAACTGAAATGTGTGAGTACTTTTAAGTTAATTAAGGTTTCTTTTTTTTAAGAAGGGTTTACAATGAAAACACAGTTTTCACTAAAACACTTCAAAGTAACACTCCAGATTCGGCTATAACGTCTGGGCCAGGTTTGAGGTGTTATATTTAGTGGTATCAGAGCCCAGGTTGCAAAATGCGGGATGTGAAGTCGACCTTATTACTTTATTTCTTTTTGTTTTTAAAAAAATATATGTAGTTTTGATTGAATTTCAATGTTTTGGAAAATGGGAAGTCTTGCTGAGCTGCACACTGAGTCTCCAACGTCGAACCAAGTAAGTTCTCTTTTTCTTAAACTTGTTTAAATTATTATTCGGTAGATAGTTAGAGGGCTACTTTAGATGATTATGTAGAAAGGAACTAAAGCTCGTATGATCTTGAAACTATAGAGGATTTACGAAAACAACTCTCTCTTTAAATACTTTCATAAAACATTGGTTTAATTATTAAATTAACTAAAACTTCATAAAATTTTTAATCTAGAAAATACGTGAAATGGCGATGAGCGCTAAAAGAGGCACAAGAGGCCGTGGTCGAGGCAGCGAAAGTACTAGGGCTGAATCGTCAATATCGGGCCATATGCCCGATGTTGGAGTAGAGGAGGCACCGGCCTCACCTGTGGTTAGGAATGGACAGTACGATCGGACCGCGGGGGATGATGCATTGTCGTAGGCAATGGTAAGGATTTTGGAAATGGTTGTTGGGCCCAATAATGGTATTGGAAATCAGGGGTCCATTCCGGAGAGACTTCAATCGAACGGGGTTGAGATCTTTAAGGGCGTGGCTGGCATGGCTCTGAACGTGACAGAATATTGGTTGGAGGCCACAGAAAGGATAATGGAGGATTTGGACTGTTCATCGAAAAAAAAGCTGAAAGGGGTAGTCTCACTGCTTAGGGAAGAAGCCTATCAATGGTGGTTGACAGTGAAAGAGGGCACCCAACCAGAGCGGGTCACCTAGGAGTTTTTCAAAGCTGCATTCCAAGGGAAGTATGTGGGTGCAAGCTATGTGGACGCTAGGAGGAAGGAGGTCCTGAACTTGACCCAAGGAAACAAATCAGTGGCGGAGTATGAGGCAGAGTTTCTACGCCTTAGTAGGTATGCAAGAGTAATGGTGGCAACGGAGTATGAGTGTTGCGTTAGGTTTGAGGATGGACTTAGAGATAGCCTCAGGGTATTGATAGCTCCATAAAGGGAGGGAATTTTCTCGAAGTTGGTGGAGAAGGCAAAGATAGCGGAGAAGGTAAAGCGTACTAAGCGCTTAAATCAAGAAAAAGAAAGGGGTAAGAGTAAAAGGAAGGCTGAGACTCCTAGTGTTGGACAGATGCCTAGGGCTTGGGCCAGAGTTAATGGGCTAGATAGAGCAGGGCCCCCTGCTGTTAATCTAGGGGTGCCACTTTGTGCTGATTGTAGGAAAGGCCATATAGGCGAGTGTTGGAAGAGGACTGGAGCTTGTCTAGCTTGTGGATCCATGGAGCATAGGATCAGAAATTACCCTAGAATGTCAACTTAGGTGCCAGTCATGGACCGAGGTGGTGTCCAACAACCTAGGGTGGTCAACTACCGTCAAGAGACCGTGATCAGGCCAAAGGTGGAAACGGTTTGGGTCGTGGAGCACCAGGCAGAGGTTCTAGTCATGCTGAGGCGAGACAGCCAGCTTTGGTCTATGCAGCACGTCGTCAAGAGGATGGAGACGCTCCAGAGGCGAATAATGGTACGTACTTACCTGTAGTGTGCTATTTACCTAAGTTGGAATTAGAGTGCGCAGCGGAAGTGTGGAGTGGTAGTCTGTGTTAGTAGTCAGAAATTTCGAGCACGAAATTTCTTTTAGGGGGTAGAGTTGTAACTCCCCAAAAATCCTGAAACCCAAAAATCTCAAAATCCCAACTTTCTTTGTTTTCAGTTTTGATAAAAATTATGTTTTATGTTCCTAGCCATGTGATAATTATAGTAGGTCTTAATTAAGGTTTGAGTTCGAACCTATGAATAAATGAAATTATAGTTTAATTATTAAAAGAATCAGGGTTGGCAAGTAGTTGGGCTTTTAAATAAAAATAGTGGAAAAATAACATTAAAAAGCCATGTGGAGGTGTGGCTATGTGACGGCACTTAGGGAGTAGGGAGGTGGCGTTAGTAGCTATCAAGGAGATCTAAGGTTCGAATCCTAGCTTAGTATTTTTAGAAGTTTAATTTTGGCCTTCTAGAAGAATGGAAGTGGCGTGAAGATGGACTCTAAGGGGAGTGTTCAGAAGAGAAAATTAAGGAAAGGATCAAGGGGTTATCAAGGAGAAAAACGAGGAGATGAGAAGTGAGGAGTAAGTGGATGTAACAGCCTATTTTTTAGGGTTGATCGGAACAATGGTTTCGAGGCCACCAAATCCGAACGAGTAGGTTGGTAAATATTATATTTAATATTTACGAGTTAATTGTAATTTTAAAAATGTTTTTGATATTATGATATTTGTTTTATAAGCGATTTATTAAGTTCAAGTTGTATGACCCTAAGGTCAAGTGGGTTTAGAAAATGAGGTATCGGGAACCTGTTTCTATAAACCGACACGTAAATATTTTTATAAATATTTACGTAGTGGCAATAAGATGGTATTAAAGTTTCGTTGAAAAATTTTATCGTTTCGATAGTTAATTAAACAAAAAGGACTAAATTGTGTAAAGTGCAAAAGTTGTGTTCTATAACCTAAAGGTATTAAATAGATATAGAACTTAAAAGTAGAAGTCCTTATTTGGTAATTAGCCCATTAAAGAGATAGTGGGATATGATGGCTTGGCATTTGGTGTAATAAATAAAGTGTATAAAGGTTAATATTGTAAATTGGTTAATAATAATAATAAACTGAATATAATAAAAGAATCAAGGTGTCATTTTTTCATTCTCTTTTTACCAGCCGAATATGAAGGCTTGAGAAGCCATGGAAGAAGCTTCCAACTTTCAGCTAAGGCATGGTAGGCATTTCTAGTCCCGTTTTTAATTATTTTTATATTTTCGGGATCGTTGTTGTTTAATCTATCTAATGAGGGGACTATTTTGCAAAACCATTGAATAGTTTGATATTTCCATTAATGAGTATAATAGGGCTTTGAAGTTTAATGGAAGAATATGAGTCATTGTTGATAGTTAAACACTTTTTGTTAAGTGAATTTTTGTGAAATTGACAATTAAGAGCTAAATTGATAAATGTGAAAACTTTGTGGTTAAAATGTCAAATAAATGAAATGTGTGGGCTTCTTGAGACACTAGTGATATTCGTCTATAGTAGAATTTTACTCAATTTCCTGAATTTGCATTTTTATGATATAGGGACTAAATTGTAAAGAAGTTGAAATATTAGGGGCAAAACTATAATTTTTCCATAAAGTGAATTATGGACTGTTTTGATACCATGAACATTTGGCTAAGGTTAATTATGGTTAAAAATGGTTAATTTGCATGTTTTGAGCTCAGGGACTAAAATGAATAAAAGTAAAACTTTAGGGTAATTTTGTAAAAATGAAAAAAAATGACCAAATTGTATGAAATGAGGTGTTTTAATGTCTAAATTAATATACTGAATGAAATTATTAATTTAGATCAAGATCGGGTGGAAAATCGAGAAAATGAGAAAATTACCAAAATGCCCCTGAACTTTGGTATCTCTACAATTTAGCCAGGTAAGTTCGTATGCAATAAGCATTGTTAAATTGATGTTTCTAATTCTTTAATATTGTATAAATTGTATATACGTGAATATTTTAATGTCTGACGACATATCGACAAAATGTGGCAGTTAGTGTGCGGGGCAATCAAATATGGTACTCAGTGTACGAAATATTGAGAATGACACTTAGTGTGCGAGCTATTGAGAATGACACTTAGTGTGCAAAATATCGAATGATTCAAAGGGAAATTATAAATTGTGATTGAATGATTAAATAGAGCAAAGTGAACAGGTATACATGCTATATTATTTGAATTGTTTATGAGACGACTTCACAATGGTGATATTTGGGCTTTGAGCCTAGCAAGCTTTAAGCTGGTGAATAATATTATCGGGTTTAAAACCTAGCAGGCTAAATGCCGGTGATTTGATAAAAGTCTAAGACTATGAGACCTTGTGTTAAATCGGCAATTGAATTTGTTCAATGCATTAAGTTGGCCAGGTATGTGATATATTCTTATGCATGTTAGATCGATTGGAATTGAATCATGAATGTGAAATGAGAAGCATAGGTGAAAATGCCTATGTCATATATGTGAGTAAGGGCAAAACCATCATAAATTATCGATAAGGGTGGACTATGTGCGGAATCATCTTATAATTGCTAATTTGAACGTTGTGTGCTAATCATTGAGCATGATGTATTGTATTGAGATTATGCTTGAGTGAAATTATAGATATGTGATGAAATTGATTGGTGATATACATGTTTAAATAATGTGAATGCAAAGAATGTGTGACAGAGTAAATTTGTAATAAATCTGCTTGGGAGAGCAGCAGTAATGTGATTTTGGAAAATCACCATAAATTTTTGGAGTTAAGTTAGAAGATGAATAAATTATGTAATTAAATCTTAATGAGTCTAGTTTCTTATAAAAGAAACCGTGTAAGCAAAAGAATTGCTTAGAATGAGATATTTGGAGTGGCGTGGGATAGAGTCAAATGACTTCGGGGTCCCCTGTTCTGTTTTTAGAAAATCATTATAATTTTTACAAAAATGGTTATAAGATAAAATTTATATACTTAGACTCCTTAATGAGTCTAGTTTCAAATGAAATCAAATAGAACATATTTTGAATTATGTACAATGAGAAATTGGATTCGAAGTGAAGAGTGGTCAGATTAGTTAAATAGTGAAATAGGGGAAACTTTAAGAAAAATCTGGTATTGATTGGCCAAACCTAAAATTCTGAAAATTTTATGGATTGAAGATATATGAGTCTATTTTCAGGGAAAATTAACGGAAATTTATTTGGAGTTTTTTAGCTCTAGTTATAAATAATTTAGTGACTATTGCTCAGGAAGACAACTTGTAGTGAATTTGTGATTATGTTGTAAACATTGATAAAACTTGTTAATGAGTTGTTTATTGATTTCTTATGAACTTACTAAGCGTAAAGCTTACTCCCCTTTTCTTTCCCATATTCCCTAGGGTTTCCAGGTTAGCTCGGGTTGGAGGCCGTCAGAGATATTATCACATTGTCAAGTCTACGCTATCGGCGTAAGTAAATCTTAGTGTTTCGAGTCTATGGCATGTATAGGGTTGTAAAGTTGAGTAAGTAAATGATACAAGACTAAGATATTGGTAAATATTTAATAATGCCTCATGAATATTTTGGGCCTTGTAAGCCCGATTAAAGGATAATATATGTGTGTATGAAAAGTTTAAAATTGATCAAAAAATTTTACGGTCTAGTTTTATATAAATGGATGAGTTTAAATCTGGTAGCACCTCGAACCCTGTTCCGGGAGGGATACGGGCGAAGGGTGTTACATTTTATTGGTATCAGAGCCATGGTTTAGTCGGTTCTAGGACTACCATGGCGTATGTGAGTCTAGCTGTACATGCCATATTTGACCTGCGATAGTGTGATATCTCCTGACTCTGACGAAAATTATTTGAATAGGACAGATAAGTCTTTCAATCAAGCTAATTTTAATAGTATAGAATATGTACTCAGATGTTTGAATGAAATTGTGTTCTATACTGATTTGATTAAATTAAAGTTGGCTCTGAAATGTTCAAGTGTTCATGAATATATGAATCCAAAGTTAAATGAAATGATATGTTCAGAGTGCACATATGTGATGTTTTATAGACTTAGTTAAGTCACTTCAATGTGCAACAACAAGTGAACATAGGCACTGTGTGTGTGAGTTTCGTAACCGAGCACTGTGTGTGTGAGACCGGTTGTTGAGGCACTGTGTGTGCGAGTTCCGTAACCGAGCACTTTGTGTGCGAGATCGGTTGTTGAGGCACTGTGTGTGCGAGTTCCGTAACCAAACACTGTGTGTACGAGATCGGTTGTTGAGGTACTGTGTGTGCGAGTTCCGTAACCGAGCACTATGTGTGCAATATCAGTTGTTGAGGCACTGTGTGTGTGAGCTCCGTAACCAAGCACTGTATGTGCAAGATCGGTTGTTGGGGCACTAAGTGTGTGAAATGAGATCATGTAAGACCTCGTCCGAGACGAAGGCATTGATTTGAAGTAGTGTATAAGAATGTGTTGGGACATTGGCATCACTTATGATTCGTGTAAGACCCTGTCCGGACAGTGGCATCGATATTGAATAAACTTGGTCAGATGTATGTAGTCCATGTGAAAATGAGACATGATAAATAACAGATAAATATATGCTATATGTGCTTGACATGTGACCTTGTGGTTCCATGAATCAAACAGGGAAAAATATGACATGTTTTGGTTGGTATATATTGGATATGTGCAAGTTTTGTTCGTATGAATGAATTGACAGTTATCACACGAATTTAAAATCATAGTCATAAGTTATTAGTAAATATAAATAAGTGAAGCTATTTAATAAGGTTATATGAACTTAAGAGTACTATGAATGTATATGCAATTGAGATTATTTTTCAATTCGGATTAGTGATATGGAATTTTCATAATAATTTGAAATGATTTATTTGTTTAAGGCTTACTAAGCTTTCAAAGCTTATTCTGTGTGTTTTTCATAAGACAGATATGCTTTCCAACCGAGCTAATTCTGATAGTCCAGAATGTTATACTCAAACGTTTAAGTGAAAATGTGTTGGTGATGAGTTGAAACTCATAAAAAGGTATGAATCAGAATGCATGATATTCTGCTATTGATAAATGTTATAATTATATGAGTATATGAGTTGTGATGTTGGGTATATGATTGTTGTGTGAATATTTTGATTTGGAATTTATGATTTGATTTAGCGTATGAGCTATGTGTTAAGTACCAAGTGATCATAAGTAAATGATTGCTAGATGTTTGAGAATGCGGAATTAGTAATGAACTGTTTGTTCATAATAGTATGTGTGATGTGCATGCTTACGTAAGAGTTAAAATTGTTGGCTTTACAACCCTCAGCCCTCATTGGTAAAGCATTATAATGAGATCCGTACTATATGGCTTAAATAAGCTTACAAGTGCGGAATGACAGAGTCTCGTGATTGAAGATTAGTATTGTGATCAGATAAGAGAATGAGTCCACAAGTGAAGAGAGTAACAAAAAAGATATTGGATCGTGTTGAAGGCCATTTGTAGTATGCAAAGTCACTGTTAAAACAAAAGTTGAATTAGATGAAACCAAATATTCAGGTATGATATCTAACGAATATATTAACTGGAAGTTCTTCCGAAGTGGCCTCCGTTAGTGTTGGGATAATGAGAAATTAGTGATGTCAGAGATAGATAGTAGAATCATATTTGAATTATAAAGATATTTGAGCACATCAATTATAGTCAAATGGTTTACAAGAACTCTTCTGGGTATTCTATGTGTTCAATTATCCTCAAAGGTAAGTGAACCTATATATTTTCAGATGGAATTCTTATCATATGAGAACGTTACCTATATAGATTGATATATGAAAGCATTGTTGGGCTGTTCGGGTTACAATCAGCATTATTATATCTTTCTCTAGTATTCTATTTCATTTTATTGAAAGAAAAGATCGACGATTAAATCTGTGTGATGTTGGTATTCTACTCCTACTGGTTGTTGATCTGCTTAGTATACATGAAGATTATATTGTTTCTGTTATTGTTGATTCTGGTGCATATAAGTGATGCTTTACTTCTGGATTTTCTCTGAAACATCATTGAGATATCTGTCATCTGATATGGGTGCTTTCTTAAAAAAGATTAGTATAGTGATATATTCGAGAATTACAGTATCTCTGCTTATCTGTGAAAAATATCTATTGAATGACTGTAACTATATTTCAATTTCTCTTATGGTCAAAATGCATTATTGATAATTGGGACATTATATATCTATACGGTTGAGATGTCAGCCTTATTATGGCACTATGATTTTAAATTATCTGATGGTTGTGGTTCAGTATGGTTCAAAGCTTCGTTGATTAATAATTGAAAAGTTATTACTTGACAGTGAGATCAATTCAGTTACCTAGTTTGATTAGATTAATTGCTTGAAGGATTAATCGAGTTACTTGTATCTAATCTATCCACAGGGTGGAAATAAAGTTTGAATGTTCACGGATAAATAGATGAATATTCTAATGCATGATTCATATTCTAAAGATATGATACAGAATTATATCCATCAGAACGATTTTATTGAGAAATGTTCTTATAGATCGTGATTGGGAAGTCTGAATGATGTGATAATTATCAATAAAGTGGTAAACAGTTCAAGAAATTGTTAATTGAAGCGTCAGTTCTCAGGTGAAGAGTTATTCGACACAAGAATTAAAGATGGTTTGAACTGTTGAAAGATTATGAATCAGCGATTGATTATCAATCTGGACAAATGATTATAGTCTTTGGGGTTCTGAGCGAGAATCTTTATGTGTTTTACGGCCGATAATCATGTGATTAATCTTATCAAATGATGAGTAGTTATTGGTTGAGCTAGAAACTAATTGATGTTTAATTAGCAAATTTGTGAGGTTAAGAGGTGTGTCAGTGAATTACAAGTTAAAAAGGGTACAACATAAATTGATTTCTGATTTAGAATTTAGATTGGAACCTACAATTGTTCGTTATGTCGAGATAGAGTTCGTGTATTGAGAAATCTAGAGATTTTACAACAATTGTGACACTAGCACAGTGGTAATTATCTGTCCGTACGGGGAGTACTAAAAGAGTGCTAGTTTTCATTGTTCAAATGGAGACATGAGGATTATATCGTGTTATTAAAATAAACTACTATGAGCTTTGGGTATGGAATTACTTTGTAACACTGTGTTCTAGAACTTGAAAGCAACCGAGAAAGACATTTATTGTTGGTTAAGTTTGCATATAATAATAATAGTTATGAGATGAATGTTAAGATAGCATTGTATGAGTGTGGTATGGTTGCAATACTGAACTTGTTGTGTTTATAAAGAATTCGAGTCATGTGATTGAAATGAATGAAAGTAATTCATGACCATCTAAAAATAGTTTCAGATTTGCAGAAAATATATGTGGGCTTGATGCGTAAAAGCATTGAATTTTAATTAGAAAATTGAGTATTTGTAAAGGTAGTATAGTGGGAATAGAATTTCTAATTTAGCTATAAAGAGAAGTTGAGTTCGCAGTTCATCAGATTGAATGAGATTATTATCAAAACTTGAGAAGACCCGTAATGTGTTTTTTATATATATGATGTGATGATACAAATAAGATCCTTTATCTATAGTATCTCTTAAGAAGTAGAAACTCACTTGTTACGATGTATAGCAAGGAGCAGATCATAATCTTAGCTCATAGATTGAAAAGTTGAGAAATCTGAGGCTAGGTGAGAAATTGTTGAGGTTGGTGAAAGAAAATCACTAATTTATTCTCTGGCAACATTTTGGGGACGAAAATCCCTAAGGGGGAGAGTTGTAACATCCCGTTTTTTAGGGTTGATCGGAACAGTGGTTTGGGGCCACCAAATCCGAACGAGTAGGTTGGTAAATATTATATTTAATATTTACGAGTTAATTGTGATTTTAAAAAGTTTTTGATATTGTGATATTGTTTTATAGCGATTTATTAAGTTCAAGTGGTATGACCTAAGGTCAAGTGGGTAATGAGGTATCGGGACCTTGTTTCTATAAACCGATCGTAAATATTTTATAAATATTTACGTAGTGGCAATAAGATGGTATTAAAGTTTCGTTGAAAAATTTTATCGTTTCGATAGTTAATTAAACAAAAAGGACTAAATTGTGTAAAGTGCAAAAGTTGTGTTCTATAACCTAAAGGTATTAAATAGATATAGAACTTAAAAGTAGAAGTCCTTATTTGGTAATTAGCCCATAAAGAGATAGTGGGATATGATGGCTTGGCATTTGGTGTAATAAATAAAGTGTATAAAGGTTAATATTGTAAATTGGTTAAAAATAATAATAAAATGAATATAATAAAAGAATCAAGGTGTCATCTTTTTCATTCTCTTTTTACCAGCCGAATATGAAGGCTTGAGAAGCCATGGAAGAAGCTTCCAACTTTCAGCTAATGCATGGTAGGCATTTCTAGTCCGTTTTTAATTATTTTTATATTTTCGGGATCGTTGTTGCTTAATCTATCTAATGAGGGGACTATTTTGCAAAACCATTAAATAGTTTGATATTGCCATTGATGAGTATAATAGGGATTTGAAGTTTAATGGAAGAATATGAGTCTTGTTGATAGTTAAACACTTTTTGTTAAGTGAATTTTTGTGAAATTGACAATTAAGGGCTAAATTGATAAATGTGAAAACTTTTGGTTAAAATGTCAAATAAATGAAATGTGTGGGCTGCTAGAGACACTAGTGATATTCGTCTATAGTAGAATTTTACTCATTTCATGAATTTGCATTTTTATGATATAGGGACTAAATTGTAAAGAAGTTGAAATATTAGGGGCAAAACTATAATTTTTCTATAAAGTGAATTATGGACTGTTTTGATACCATGAACATTTGGCTAAGCTTAATTATGGTTAAAAATGGTTAATTTGCATGTTTTGAGCTCAGGGACTAAATGAATAAAAGTAAAACTTTAGGGTAATTTTGTAAAAATGACAAAAATGACCAAATTGTATGAAATGAGGTGTTTAATGTCTAATTAATATACTGAATGAAATTATTAATTTAGATCAGATCGGGTGGAAAATCGAGAAAATGAGAAAATTACCAAAATGCCCCTGAACTTTGGTATCTCTACAATTTAGCCAGGTAAGTTCGTATGCAATAAGCATTGTTAAATTGATGTTTCTAATGCTTTAATATTGTATAAATTGTATATACGTGAATATTTTAATGTCTGACGACATATCGAAAAATGTGGCAGTTAGTTGCGGGGCAATCAAATATGGTATCAGTGTACAAAATATTGAGAATGGCACTTAGTGTGCGAGATATTGAGAATGACACTTAGTGTGCAAAATATCGAATGATTCAAAGGGAAATTATAAATTGTGATTGAATGATTAAATAGAGCAAAGTGAACAGGTATACATGCTATATTATATGAATTTTTATGAGACGACTTATAATGGTGATATTTGGGCTTTGAGCCTAGCAAGCTTTAAGCTGGTGAATAATATTATCGGGTTTAAAACCTAGCAGGTAAATGCCGGTGATTTGATAAAAGTCTAAGACTATGAGACCTTGTGTTAAATCGGCAATTGAATTTGTTCAATGCATTAAGTTGGCCAGGTATGTGATATATTCTTATGCATGTTAGATCGATTGGAATTGAATCATGAATGTGAAATGAGAAGCATAGGTGAAAATGCCTATGTCATATATGTGAGTAAGGGCAAAACCATCGTAAATTATCGATAAGGGTGGACTATGTGCGAATCATCTTATAATTGCTAATTTGAACGTTGTGTGTAATCATTGAGCATGATGTATTGTATTGAGATTATGCTTGAGTGAAATTATAGATATGTGATGAAATTGATTGGTGATATACATGTTTAAATAATGTGAATGCAAAGAATGTGTGAAGAGTAAATTTGTAATAAATCTGCTTGGGAAGCAGCAGTAACGTGATTTTGGAAAATCACCATAAATTTTGGAGTTGAGTTAGAAGCTGAATAAATTATGTAATTAAATCTTAATGAGTCTAGTTTCTTATAAAAGAAACTGTGTAAGCAAAAGAATTGTTGAATGAGATATTTGAAGTGGCGTGGGATAGAGTCAAATGACTTCGGGGTCCCCTATTTTGTTTTTAGAAAATCATTATAATTTGTACAAAAATGGTTATAAGATAAAATTTATATCTTAGACTCCTTAATGAGTCTAGTTTCAAATGAAATCAAATAGAACATATTTTGAATTCTGTACAATGAGAAATTTGATTCGTAGTGAAGAGTGGTCAGATTAGTAAACAGTGAAATAGGGGAAACTTTAAGAAAAATCTGTATTGATTGGCCAAACCTAAAATTCTGAAAATTTTATGTATGAAGATATATGAGTCTATTTTCAGGGAAAATTAACGGCAATTGATTTGGAGTTTTGTAGCTCCAGATATAAATAATTTAGTGACTATTGCTCAGGAAGACAACTTGTAGTGAATTTGTGATTATGTTGTAAACATTGATAAAACTTGTTAATGAGTTGCTTACTGTTTCTTATGAACTTACTAAGCGTAAAGATTACTCCCCTTTTCTTTCCCATATTCCCTAGGGTTGCCAGGTTAGCTCGGGTTGAAGGCCGTCAGAGATATTATCACATTGTCAAGTCTACGCTATTAGCGTAAGTAAATCTTAGTGTTTCGAGTCTATGGCATGTATAGGGTTGTAAAGTTGAGTAAGTAAATGATACAAGACTAAGATATTGGTAAATATTTAATAATGCCTCATGAATATTTTGGGCCTTGTAAGCCCATTAAAGGATAATATACGTGTGTATGAAAAGTTTAAAATTGATCAAAAATTTTACGGTCTGGTTTTATATAAATGGATGAGTTTAAATCTGGTAGCACCTCGAACCTTGTTCCGGCGAGGGATACGGGCGAAGGGTGTTACATTTTATTGGTATCAGAGCCATGGTTTAGTCGGTTCTAGGACTACAATGGCGTATGTGAGTCTAGCTGTACATGCCATATTTGACCTGCGATAGTGTGATATCTCCTGACTCTGAAGAAAATTATTTGAATAGGACAGATAAGTCTTTCAATCAAGCTAATTTTAATAGTATAGAATATGTACTCATATGTTTGAATGAAATTGTGTTCTATACTGATTTGATTAAATTAAAGTTGGCTCTGAAATGTTTAAGTGTTCATGAATATATGAATCCAAAGTTAAATGAAATGATATGTTCAAAGTGCACATATGTAATGTTTTATAGACTTGGTTAAGTCACTTCAATGTGCAACAACAAGTGAACATAGGCACTGTGTGTGTTGTGTGAGTTCCGTAACCGAGCACTGTGTGTGCGAGATCGGTTGTTGAGGTACTGTGTGTGCGAGTTCCGTAACCAAGCACTGTGTGTGCGAGTTCCGTATCGAGCACTGTGTGTGCGAGATCGGTTGTTGAGGCACTGTGTGTGCGAGTTCCGTAACCAAGCACTGTGTGTGCAAGATCGGTTGTTGGGGCACTAAGTGTGTGAAATGAGATCATGTAATACCTCGTCCGAGACGAAGGCATTGATTTGAAGTAGTGTATAAGAACGTGTCTGGGACACTGGCATCACTTATGATTCGTGTAAGACCCTGTCCGAGACAGTGGCATCGATATTGAATAAACTTGGTCAGATGTATGTAGTCCATATGAAAATGAGACATGATAAATAACAGATAAATATATGCTATATGTGCTTGACATGTGACCTTGTGGTTCCATGAATCAAACAGGGAAAAATATGACATGTTTTGGTTGGTATGTATTGGATATGTGCAAGTTTTGTTCATACGAATGAATTGAAAGTTATCACACGAATTTAAAATCATAGTCATAAGTTATTAGTAAATATAAATAAGTGAAGCTATTTAATAAGGTTATATGAACTTAAGAGTACTATGAATGTATATACAATTAGATTATTTTTCAATTCGGATTAGTGATATGGAATTTTCATAATCATTGAAATGATTTATTTGTTTAAGGCTTACTAAGCTTTCAAAGCTTATTCTGTGTGTTTTTCATAAGACAGATATGCTTTCCAACCGAGCTAATTCTGATAGTACAGAATGTTATACTCAAACGTTTAGTGAAAATGTGTTGGTGATGAGTTGAAACTCATAAAAAGGTATGAATCAGAATGCATGATATTCTGCTATTGATAAATGTTATAATTATATGAGTATATGAGTTGTGATGTTGGGTATATATTGTTGTGTGAATATTTTGATTTGGAATTATGATTTGATTTAGCGTATGAGCTATGTGTTAAGTACCAAGTGATCATAAGTAAATGATTGCTAGATGTTTGAGAATGCGGAATTAGTAATGAACTGTTCGTTCATAATAGTATGTGTGATGTGCATGCTTACGTAAGAGTTAAAATTGTTGGCTTTACAACCCTCAGCCCCCATTGGTAAAGCATTATAATGAGATCCGTACTATATAGCTTAAATAAGCTTACAAGTGCGGAATGACAGAGTCTCGTGATTGAAGGATTAGTATTGTGATCAGATAAGAGAATGAGTCCACAAGTGAAGACAGTAACAGAAAAGATATTGGATCGTGTTGAAGGCCATCTGTATATGCAAAGTCACTGTTAAAAGAAAAGTTGAATTAGATGAAACCAAATATTCAGGTATGATATCAAAGAATATATTAACTGGAAGTTCTTCCGAATGGCCTCCTTAGTGTTGGGATAATGAGAAATTAGTGATGTCAGAGATAGACAGTAGAATCATATTTGAATTATAAAGATATTTGAGCACACAATTATAGTCAAATGGTTTACAGAACTCTCTGGTATTCTATGTGTTCAATTATCCTCAGAGGTATGTGAACTGTATATTTTCAGATGAAATTCTTATCATATGAGAACGTTATCTATATATATTGATATATGAAAGCATTGTTGGGCTGTTCGGGTTACAATCAGCATTATTATATCTTTCTCTGGTATTCTATTTCATTTTATTGAAAGAAAAGATCGACAATTAAATCTGTGTGATGTTGGTATTATGCTCCTACTGGTTGTTGATTGCTTAGTATACATGAAGATTATATTGTTTCTGTTATGTTGATTCCGGTGCATATGAGTGATGCTTTACTTCTGGATTTCCTCTGAAACATCATTGAGATATCTGTCATCTGATATGGGTGCTTTCTTAAAAAGATTAGTATAGTGATATATTCGAGAATTACAGTATCTCTGTCTTATGATCTATATGTTCTATGAAAAATATCTATTGAATGACTGTAACTATATTTCAATTTCTCTTATGTCAAAATGCATTATTGATAATTGGGACATTATATATCTATACGTTGAGATGTCAGCCTTATTATGGCACTATGATTTTAAATTATCTGATGGTTGTGGCTTCAGTATGGTTCAAAGCTTCGTTGATTAATAATTGAAAAGTTATTACTTGACAGTCGAGATCGATTCAGTTGTCTAGTTTGATTAGATTAATTGCTTGAAGGATTAATCGAGTTACTTGTATCTTAATCTATCCACAGGGTGGAATAAAGTTTGAATGTTCACGGATAAATAGATGAATATTCTGAATGCATGATTCATATTCTAAAAGATATGATACAGAATTATATCCATCAGAACGATTTTATTGAGAAATGTTCTTATAGATCGTGATTGGGAAGTCTAATGATATGATAATTATCAAAAAGTGGTAAACAGTTGAAGAAATTGTTAATTGAAGCGTTAGTTCTCAGGTGAAGAGTTATTCGACACAAGAATTAAAGATGGTTTGAACTGTTGAAAGATTATGAGTCAGCGATTGATTATCAATCTGGACAAATGATTATAGTCTTTGGGGTTCTGAGCGAGAATCTTTATGTGTTTTACGGCCGATAAGCATGTGATTAATCTTATCAAATGATGAGTAGTTATTAGCTGAGGTAGAAACTAAATTGATGTTTAATTAGAAATTTGTGAGGTTAAGACTATGTCAGTGAATTACAAGTTAAAAAGGGTACAACGTAAATTGATTTCTGATTTAGAATTTCAGATTGGAACCTACAATTGTTCTTATGTCGAGATAGAGTTCGTGTATTGAGAAATCCAGAGATTTTACAACAATTGTGACATCTAGCACAGTGGTAATTATCTGTCCGTACGGGGAGTACTAAAAGAGTGCTAGTTTTCATTGTTCAAATGGAGACACGAGGATTATATCGTGTTACTAAAATAAACTACTATGAGCTTTGGGTATGGAATTACTTTGTAACACTGTGTTCTAGAACTTGAAAGCAACCGAGAAAGACATTTATTGTTGGTTAAGTTTGCATATAATAATAATAGTTATGAGATGAATGTTAAGATAGCATTGTATGAGTGTGGTATGGTTGCAATTAGTGAACTTGTTGTATTGAATTGAATTTTTATAAAAAGAATTTCGGGGTCGATGTGATTGGAAAGACTGAAGGGAAATGAAAGTAATTCATGACCGTCTAAAAATAGTTTCAGATTTGCAGAAAAATAGTTTCAGATTTGTAAAGGTATTATAGTGGGAATAGAATTTCTAAATTTAGCTATAAAGAGAAGTTGAGTTCGCAGTTCATCGGATTGAATGAGATTATTATCAAAACTTGAGAAGACCCGTAATGTGTTTTTTATATATATGATGTGATGATACAAATAAGATCCTTTATCTATAGTATCTCTTACAGAAGTAGAAACTCAGCTTGTTACGATGTATAGCAAGAGCAGATCATAATCTTAGCTCATGAGATTGAAAAGTTGAGAAATCTGAGCTAGGTGAGAAATTGTTGAGGTTGGTGAAAGAAAATCACTAATTTATTCTCTGGCAAGATTTTCGGGGACGAAAATCCCTAAGGGGGGAGAGTTGTAACACCCGTTTTTAGGGTTGATCGAACAGTGGTTTGGGGCCACCAAATCCGAACGAGTAGGTTGGTAAATATTATATTTAATATTTACGAGTTAATTGTGATTTTAAAAATGTTTTTGATATTATGATTTTGTTTTATAAGCGATTTATTAAGTTCAAGTGGAATGGCCTAAGGTCAAGTGGTTTAGAAAATGAGGTATCGGGACCTTGTTTCTATAAACCGAGTCGAAATATTTTTATAAATATTTACGTAGTGGCAATAAGATGGTATTAAAGTTTCGTTGAAAAATTTTATCGTTTCGATAGTTAATTAAACAAAAAGGACTAAATTGTGTAAAGTGCAAAAGTTGTGTTCTATAACCTAAAGGTATTAAATAGATATAGAACTTAAAAGTAGAAGTCCTTATTTGGTAATTAGCCATTAAAAAATAGTGGAATATGATGGCTTGGCATTTGGTGTAATAAATAAAGTGTATAAAGGTTAATATTGTAAATTGGTTAAAAATAATAATAAAATGAATATAATAAAAGAATCAAGGTGTCATCTTTTTCATTATCTTTTTACCAGCCGAATATGAAGGCTTGAGAAGCCATGGAAGAAGCTTCCAACTTTCAGCTAATGCATGGTAGGCATTTCTAGTCCCGTTTTTAATTATTTCTATATTTTCGAGATCGTTGTTGCTTAATCTATCTAATGAGGGACTATTTTGCAAAACCATTGAATAGCTTGATATTGCCATTGATGAGTATAATAGGGCTTTGAAGTTTAATGGAAGAATATGAGTCATTGTTGATAGTTAAACACTTTTTGTTAAGTGAATTTTTGTGAAATTGACAATTAAGGGCTAAATTGATAAATGTGAAAACTTTGTGGTTAAAATGTCAAATAAATGAAATGTGTGGGCTTCTAGAGACACTAGTGATATTCGTCTATAGTAGAATTTTAATCAATTTCATGAATTTGCATTTTTATGATATAGGGACTAAATTGTAAAGAAGTTGAAATATTAGGGGCAAAACTATAATTTTTCCATAAAGTGAATTATGGACTGTTTTGATACCATGAACATTTGGCTAAGGTTAATTATAGTTAAAAATGGCTAATTTGCATGTTTTGAGCTCAGGGACTAAAATGAATAAAAGTAAAACTTTAGGGGTAATTTTGTAAAAATGAAAAAAATGACCAAATTGTATGAAATGAGGTGTTTTAATGTCTAAATTAATATACTGAATGAAATTATTAATTTAGATCAAGATCGGGTGGAAAATCGAGAAAATGAGAAAATTACCAAAATGCCCCTGAACTTTGGTATCTCTACAATTTAGCCAGGTAAGTTCGTATGCAATAAGCATTGTTAAATTGATGTTTCTAATGCTTTAATATTGTATAAATTGTATATACGTGAATATTTTAATGTCTGACGACATATCGACAAAATGTGGCAGTTAGTGTGCGGGGCAATCAAATATGGTACTCAGTGTATGAAATATTGAGAATGGCACTTAGTGTGCGAGCTATTGAGAATGACACTTAGTGTGCAAAATATCGAATGATTCAAAGGGAAATTATAAATTGTGATTGAATGATTAAATAGAGCAAAGTTAACAGGTATACATGCTATATTATATGAATTGTTTATGAGACGACTTCATAATGGTGATATTTGGGCTTTGAGCCTAGCAAGCTTTAAGTTGGTGAATAATATTATCGGGTTTAAAACCTAGTAGGCTAAATGCCGGTTATTTGATAAAAGTCTAAGACTATGAGACCTTGTGTTAAATCGGCAATTGAATTTGTTCAATGCATTAAGTTGGCCAGGTATGTGATATATTCTTATGCATGTTAGATCGATTGGAATTGAATCATGAATGTGAAATGAGAAGCATAGGTGAAAATTCCTATGTCATATATGTGAGTAAGGGCAAAACCATCGTAAATTATCGATAAGGGTGGACTATGTGCGGAATCATCTTATAATTGCTAATTTGAACGGTTATGTGCTAATCATTGAGCATGATGTATTGTATTGAGATTATGCTTGAGTGAAATTATAGATATGTGATGAAATTGATTGGTGATATACATGTTTAAATAATGTGAATGCAAAGAATGTGTGAAAGAGTAAATTTGTAATAAATCTACTTGGGAGAGCAGCAGTAATGCGATTTTGGAAAATCACCATAAATTGTTGGAGTTGAGTTAGAAGCTGAATAAATTATGTAATTAAAGTTTAATGAGTCTAGTTTCTTATAAAAGAAACCATGTAAGCAAAAGAATTTCTGATAATGAGATATTTGAAGTGGCGTGGGATAGAGTCAAATGACTTCGGGGTCCCCTGTTCTGTTTTTAGAAAATCATTATAATTTGTAAAAAAATGGTTATAAGATAAAATTTATATGCTTAGACTCCTTAATGAGTCTAGTTTCAAATGAAATCAAATAGAACATATTTTGAATTATGTACAATGAGAAATTGGATTCGAAGTGAAGAGTGGTCAGATTAGGTAAACAGTGAAATAGGGGAAACTTTAAGAAAAATCTGGTATTGATTGGCCAAACCTAAAATTCTGAAAATTTTATGGTTTGAAGATATATGAGTCTATTTTTATATGAGTCTATTTTTAGGGAAAATTAACAGAAATTTATTTGGAGTTTTTTAGCCCCAGTTATAAATAATTTAGTGACTATTGCTCAGGAAGACAACTTGTAGTGAATTTGTGATTATGTTGTAAACATTGATAAAACTTGTTAATGAGTTGTTTATTGTTTTCTTATGAACTTACTAAGCGTAAAGCTTACTCCCTTTTTCTTTCCCATATTCCCTAGGGTTGCCAGGTTAGCTCGGGTTGGAGGCCGTCAGAGATATTATCACATTGTCAAGTCTACGCTATCGGCGTAAGTAAATCTTAGTGTTTTGAGTCTATGGCATGTATAGGGTTGTAAAGTTGAGTAAGTAAATGATACAAGACTAAGATATTGGTAAATATTTAATAATGCCCCATGAATATTTTGGGCCTTGTAAGCCCGATTAAAGGATAATATACGTGTGTATGAAAAGTTTAAAATTGATCAAAAATTTTTACGGTCTGGTTTTATATAAATGGATGAGTTTAAATCTGGTAGCACCTCGAACCCTGTTTCGGCGAGGGATACGGGCGAAGGGTGTTACAGTAGAGCCGAAGTAGGAACTTGGTCTTGAAGAATTCGGCTATAGGGCCATAAATAGGTGGCAAATGGGAGGATTGAAAAGCTAATGCCGAATTTCCCTTCACTTTGTGCCGGAAACCCTTTTCTCTAAAAAGTCGAAAACCCTTTTTCTTTTCTGTCTTTGTATCGAATTGTTATCCCTCCTCTACTCAATATTTACTTTGCTTTAGCCGATTCTTCTTCCTCTCTTCTTTGGTGCTGAGTAATCAATTGTTTCCATTCAAATCTCTAAGACCCGAATACCCTTGGTGCTACCACTACTCGTTCAACCTAGTCGGTTCTAGCGTAAGTGTTCGCTCTCCGAATCAGTTTTTGATAAGTATCGAGTATTCGGTCCCTCACTTCTTTCTAATCGACTTTGGTAGGGAATTAGGGTCAGATCTCAGTTTTGGATTCCTGTCGATTTGCTCTTTAGATCTGAGAAATACGTGTGTTTAGTGATTAAGTAAAAGCTGGTAAAGGCTTGGCATTCAGGTAAGGTTAAGGTGAGATTCCGGCTTTTGGTAAAGTAATCGATAAGTACGTGTGATTAATATTTGAGTGATATTGATTGTAGGTTTGGACTAAGGATACCGCATCACGCTTGCTTATCAGGTGTGTACATACATTGCACACACATTATGTATCAGCAAAAGCCGAAATGCTGAAAAGCTGAAAAGCTGAAATGCTGAAAAGCCGAAAATTTGGCTACGGTAGTCTTGCGAGTGCGTGAACACTAGTAAAAGGGAGACCGATAGGTTGCCTAAGGCCCACGGGCGATTCCGTGGACTTGGGTTGTGATTTGGCCATATGGGCCGGAATGGGCTAAATGGGCTCGACAGGCTGTTGGGCCCGTAATAGGCAAAAACTGAATATTGATGCTATGTGATAGGAACTTGTATGTGAGCATGAATATGAATGTGATTGGGCCTAACGGGCCATGTAAATGTGATTTGGGCCTAATGGGCTATATAGAGGTGATTTGGGCCTAATAGGCCATATGAATATGATTTGGCTTAGTAGGCTAGATATGTGAAATTTTTTGGGCTTTGTAAGGGGTTGTAGGCCTAGTATATGATATCCACATAAGACTTAATTAATATATTAAGACTGTGGACAGGTCAAAGGGGTTAAGGTGTGCAACGGGTATATGCATGTCTAGGATTTGATGTAGGCAGAGCTTGGTACTTAAGCGGTCTTAATGACCCACCTCCTCTCGCCTGGAATCCTACCTGGTGCATAGTATTCGTTCATCTTAGCTCGCAGGACTTGTTAACGGGCCAAGGTAACTGAAAACCATAATTAAGGAAAAATTATCGAAACACCCCTAAGGGAAAAAATCACCGAATTACCCTTAGATGTTGAATGTAAGTTTTATGGATGTGACATGTATACATATGATATTCTATTTAGGTTGCATATGGGTGGGAATTATGGAATGGAGGAAGTATATAAGGATCGCATGGTTGCTTGACAATCGTGGATTCACCAACGGCTTTTAAAGCCCAATATGTAAATGAAGGTAGTTCTGCAACTGGGCTACCATGGTGTGTGGCCTGGGTGGGTCGATATTTATATCCCCACATGGTGTGACGAGGACGGAGCTGGTGTGTAGCGGATGGATAATTTGGATGGGATTGAATTGCATGATTGATGAATGATGTTTTTTTTCTGAATGCTTGTTTTCCGTCGAGGGTTGTACATACTGAGTTTGCAAAAACTCGCCCCCTCTTTTATTTTATTTTCAGGTGATGCTCAGTAGTAGGTTCGATGTTTGGAAGGACACTTGGTGGCCAGCTAGCAAGACAACTTAGACTTGTTTCCTCTTAAAAGCATATAAGTTCTTTATTTTATTAAGTATTTTTCAGACCGGAATGTAATAAGGCTTCCTTATTATTATTATTTGGATTATTATTTTTTTTATTGTAATTATGAGAAGTTGAACATGGGATTCCTAAATTATAGTATGTTTTCTACGTTTTCGCAACTTAATTTTTAAATGATAAAGTTTTCTTAAATCAAATGTTTTAAACAAGGCTTTCGCAACTGAAAGGTGTGTTTATTTTTAAGTTAATTAAGGTTTTTCTTGTTTAAGAAGGGTTTACAATGAAAACACGGTTTTCGCTAAAACACTTCAATGTAACACGCCAGATTCGGCCATAACGTTTGGGTCAGGTTTAGGGTGTTACAAGTTGGACTGGTTGCTTATAGATTGAGGCTACCATCTGGGTTAGAAAATATTCTGTAACACCCCGTACCCGAGTCCGTCGCCGGAGTCGGACACGAGGGGTTCACAGACTAAATTCGCTTACTATTGCAGTCCATTTTAAATTTTCCAGGCAAGCTGGCTAACTGCGTCACTGTCACCTTAAAAATCATATCTTGAGTTTCACAACTCGAAAATCAGCTTCGTTATTTTTCCCTGAAACTAGACTCATATATGCATCTACAATTTTTTCTAGAATTTTTGGTCGGGCCAATTAGTACAATTTATTAGTCAAAGTCTCCCATGTTACAGGGATCGACTACACTGACCTTTGCGCATTACGACTTGGATATCTCCCTGTACAGGGCTTCAATACTGATGCCGTTTGTTTCTATAGAAACTAGACTCATAGAGGAATCTATAAATATATGGCATGACTCCTAATTATCTCTGGTTAATTTATAATGAATTTCCAAAGTCGGAACAGGGAATCCAGAAACTATTCTGGCCCTGTCTCACGAAAACCTAATTATCTCTTAACATACCACTCATATGACCGTTTCGTTTCTTCCATATGAAAGTGGATTCATCAAGGTTCATTTATATAATTTATTCACTATTTAATTCTATTCCTACTATTTTTAGTGATTTTCCAAATCTACATCACTGCTGCTGTCAGCATCTGCCTTTAAGGTAGACTTTACCTATTTCATAGTTTCCATGATTCAACTAGCCCTTTTAGCATAAATAGCACAAATTATGATAGTGATTAACCATTCCCATGGCCAATCCTTGTTAAGCATATCCACACCTCTCAATAACCATATCCATACCAAATGATTATAACATTATGCTCAAACATATATAAGCCATTTTCGCATGGCTATCCAAAATTATACAAATCCAAAGAGTCCATGACCCACTACAAAAGGGTAGTCCTATACATGCCATTTTCAGAGTTCAACAAAAAGTGTACCAAAAGGGCTTTGATAGTGTGGGCGACTTCGACTTCAATAATCCCGAGTCCGATAGCTGACGAACCAAAATCTATAAAACAGAGATTCAAAGAACGGAGTAAGCATTTAATGCTTAGTAAGTTTTAAGCAAGACAAAGTGTTCTCAATCACTACTATTGGTCATTCATTTCAACTGTTCGATGAAGTTAATCTAGAGCTTCATCTCGATCTATAATATCATTAAACGCAACACTTGGCTGCCACATATATACTTTCGAATAATAATGACCTAGATGGTCAAATATTTCCAAGCACATTCTCACATTTGGAGTTATAATATTAATAACATTTACCTACCTCTTTGATACTGATAATTCACCTCGAAATCACTCCACCGATGAGTAAGTAATACGTACCTGAACATCTTGAATACATAATACTTATTTGATGGTAACTTAATGCAGATACTCAATATCAAAGTCTTACTTGAATCCTAGCATTTAGCCGTCGGGTCTTTAAAGCTCGGATATAGTACGAGCACGAAGCCTACGGACATTAATCAGGATAATACTCTCGCATAAAGCCTGCGGGGTTTTAACCCGGATATAGTACTGACACAATTGCCCTTCGGGACTTATCACATTTATACACTTTCACATCCATCACGTTGGCCACTCGGCCCTGTCACATATATACACTTTCACATTCATCACATCGGCCATTAGGCCTCATCACATATATACACTTTCACATTCATCACATCGGCTATTAGGCCTTATCACATATATACACTTTCACATTCATCACATCGGCCATTAGGCCTTATCACATATATATACACTTTCACATTCATCACATCGGCCATTAGGCCTCATCACATATATACACTTTCACATTCATCACATCGGCTATTAGGCCTTATCACATATATACACTTTCACATTCATCACATCGGCCATTAGGCCTTATCACATATATATACACTTTCACATTCATCACATTGGCCATTCAGCCTTATCACATATGTACACTTTCACTTTCATCACATCGGCCATTAGGCCTTATCACATATATATACACTTTCACATTCATCACATTGGCCATTCGGCCTTATCACATATATACACTTTCACATTCATCACATCGGCCATTAGACCTTATCACATATATATACATTCACATCACAATTATCCAAATATACTTCACATATCACATGTACTATCATGTATACACTTTGTCTTGGCCGAATCTACATTAATCATTTCCCAATGAATAATTCAATTTCACGCCATACTATCATTTCATATTCGAATACTCATAAACTTACAATTTCACAAATTTTAATATCAAAGATCCATCTAACACTCATGTATCGTTTTACAATATCACGATTAGAATTCACATATGGTTTAATCAATAGCTTATGAGTAACTAAACAAGTTTATCCATGTTTACAACAAAATCACAAATTCACTACGAGCCATTTCCTGAGCAGTAGTCACTAAATTATTTATAACTGGAGCTACAAAACTCCAAATCACTTGCCGTTAATTTTCCCTGAATATAGACTCGTATATCTTCCATCCATAAAATTTCAGAATTTTAGGTTTGGCCAATCAATACCAGATTTTCTTAAAGTTTCCCCTGTTTCACTGTTTGACTAATCTGACTACTCTTCACTACGAATCAAATTTCTCATTTTACAGAATTCAAAATGTGTTGTATTTGATTTCATTTGAAACTAGACTCATTAAGGAGTCTAAGAATATAAATTTTATCTTATAACCATTTTTGTACAATTTATAATGATTTTCTAAAAACAGAACAGGGGATTTCGGAGTCATTCTGACACCGTCTCACACAACTTTAAATATCTCTTTATAGGAAAGTTCTTTGCTTCCACGGTCTGTTTTATAAGAAACTAGACTAAATAAGCTTTGATTACATATTTTATTCAGCCTATAATTCCACACCAACAATTTATAGTGATTTTCTAAAATCACGTTACCGCTGCTGTCCAAAGCAAATTATTACAATTTGCTCTTAAATTTCCAAGTCCAAACACTTATGAACTTACCATTTGAGTTTAAGACATATCATGGCCACATCATATCTTATTAAATCAACTCATTATGTCCTATTATGACTGAATTTACTCAACGTTTAATCACTTAAAACTTACCTCGGATGTGGTCGAACGATTTCGGCGGCTATTCGATCACTTTTTCCTTCCCTTTATCGGATTTAGATCCCCTTTGCTCTTGAGCTTAATTTAAACAAATAAATTCATTTAATATTTTCACTTGGGCAATTCCATTCAATACATGTATGTCATACAATTTAAGTACAATGACCTTGCTCAATACTATTTAAACATCATGCATTACCGAACTTCATCAACACCATCTAACTTCATATAGAAACACATATCGTCCTAGGTCGGTACACAAGTCAAATGCATCATTTAAATTGTCAAAGTCCACAATTTAGTCATATTTCTCTATCATAGTTTCTTCACTTAAACCGAATTAACAAGCCCATATAGTCCTTGGCCGAATGCTATTTAACCCAAGTCATCAAGAATTTCATTATTTAACACCTTAGATATCCATAGCTAAATAGGTTATTTGTACATACATATATATACATAAGTGCATAGGTACTATGTTACTAACAATTATTTCCTTGCTTAGTAGCCGAACCAATATACACATTACTTCATATCTATCCGTCACGTTTTCTCTACTTAAACCCAATAAACTTGCACATAAGGTCCTTGGCTGAACCTCACTAAAACAAGTCAACCAAAATCTTAGTATTTATCTTGTGTATAACCTTATTTACCTTCCAAAAATCGCAAAAACATCAAACTCTTAATGTTTATGTACAAGGCCGAATCTTAACATGATCCAACCTCCAAGTCATTCCTTTCAACAACCAAAACCGAATGCTCAAGCCATCACCGAGATTTCGAAATTTTGCCATGGTTTGTGTAAGAAATTTGCTAATTAACTAGAAACAAGTTTAAAACTTAAGAATTTAACACAACATACTAACCTCCCCTTAAGCTCAAGGTGACCGAAACCTCTCCTCTTCCTCCTTTCAAACCGGCCAAGAAGAACCAAAGGATGAAGCCTTTCTCTTTTTTTTCTAGTTTCGGCAAAATGGGGGAACAACCACACACTTTTTTTTTGTTTTCATCATATTCCCTTTCATTATTTTATTCCCATGCTCCTTATTTTATCATACTTCCCATGAAACACTAACTTAACATGTTTATGACATGTTCTTGCCCATCACACTTGGTCTACCATACTTGTCATGGCCGGCCACTACTAATTAGGGGGGAAATTGACATGCAAGTCCCCCTTTTTATTTCATGCACTAATAGATCCTTATGCTTTGACCTATCACATTTCAAAATTTTCTCACATAAGTCCTATTTGATAAAATTCACTTACTATTAACAAAATTCAAACATGAAATTTTCACACATGCATATGTACATATAATGAGCATCAACTATGACGGTTAATTATCTTTATGACTCGGTTTAGTGGTCCCGAAACCACTTTCCGACTAGGGTCACTTTAGGGGTGTCACAGATTCATAATGTGTTTCATGTTTTGATGCTTAGACGATACAGATCTGATCCCTCACATGTAATTTCACCGTCTGAGATTGAAATTCAGTCCGATATGACCTACGAAGAAAAGTCGATCTGTATTTTAGATCGTGAGTTTAAAGAGTTGCGAAACAAGAAAATTCCATTGGTTAAAGTGATGTAGCATCGACACGGTATTGAAGAGGCTACGTGGGAGTCTGAAGATTCTATGAGACAACAATATCTGAATCTGTTTAACGAGAAGATTTTCGAGGACGAAAATCCCTAAAGGGGGAGAATTGTAACAGTCTAGTTTTGACCCTAGTGAATAATGGTTTCGGGACCACAAATCCGAGTCTAAAAATATTTTAATATTATTTTTTGTGTCTGTAATATGTGAATTTACATCTGTGAAATTTCTATGATTTAATTTGTCTATTTCTGAGCTTAATTATGAAAAAGGATTTAATTGCAGAGAATGCAAACGTGGCCTTCTATTTGATTAAGTACCTAATTTATTTGTCTTGTTAAATACGAGGACTTTAAGATGCAAATAGACCATTGATATATTAAATGGACATTGTTGGACATCCATGATAAGCTTAAATGTTTATCATACTAAGGTTAATTTGGTAAAAGGGACATAATAATGTTTATAATAAAATAAAACATGTTTTTTGATGAATCATTCATCCTTATTGTCGAAAATCACAAGAAAAAGAAAAGAGAAAAGATTATCTAGCGTTTGACCCTTGTCCATCTTGATTAAGGTATGGATTTTCGTCCGTTTTTTATAATTTCTACGTTTTTGTGATCGTTGCTTCGTGTTCTTCAAAGCCTATGTCTGAATTTCTATTTCTATTAAAGATTTCATTAGATGCTTTTTTGGATGGATTATGAAGGCTTGGTAGATGAATTGTAAGTTTTGTCTTTGAGTTTTGATGTAATAGAATCATTTGGACTAATTTTTGAAAGTGAGGTTTTGAAGGACTAAATTGCAAATTAAATATGTTATTTGGGCTGGTATGGAAGCCATGTATATTCGGCCAAGCTATAGTCTTGGTGAGTTTTGCATATTTGTGATTTTGTAAAAACGGACTAAATTATTAAAGTGTGAAAATGTAACGGCTAAAATGCAAAGTGCCCTAAATATGTGTTCATGGATTATTTTGAATGAAATGAATGATTGAATGGTTGAATTTTTATTGTATTAGATCAAGAACAAAGAAAATCGGAGTTAGATCAGGGGAAGTCCAAAATAGTTGAATAGACGACTCATTTTATCCAAAATCTATCCGAGGAAAGTCAAATTACAATTACGTGCTAATTGAAATAAATTCTACACATAAACTGTAATCTATATTGGATGGCCTTGAGTGCCTGATGAATATCTTTGGAGTAAAGTATCATAATATGTTAATATCTGAAAAACTCTGTATATTTCTAAGAAAAGTTGACATCTGTCTGAGACATCGTGTAAGCCCGTGTCTGAGACACAGGGCTCGATTGAGATTTACGTATAAGACCATGTCTTGGGCATCGACATCGTATCTGATTTCGTGTAAGACCATGTCTGGGATAGAGGCATCAATATTGAATTAAATGTAAGACCACGTTCGGGACGTGGGCATTGTACTTGTTTATGAGCATCTGTATTGTTTCTGACCCGTCTAATGATAGCGTGCGAAAGCTAAGGTTGAGTGTAACGCCCCCGTACCCGAGACCATCGCCGGAGTCAAGCACGAGGTGTTAACGGACTTAATTCATTAATTAAACAGCTCAAACAATTTATTTTTAAAATTTCCAGACAACCTGGCTACCTGCATCACAGTCACTTAAAAATTCATATCTCGAGTTCTGAAACTAAAAATTAAGATCTGTACTTTTTTCCTGAAACTAGACTCATATATCTATATACTAATTTTTTTATAGAATTTTTTGGTCGGGTCAATTAGTACAGTTTATTAGTTAAAATCTCCCCTGTTTCAGGGTTTGACTTCTCTAACCCCTGTGCACTACGAATCAAATTTCTTTCTATACAGAAATGCAATGACTATTCTGTTTCATTCAATTAAAAATAGACTCAATAAGGAATCCATACATATAAATTTTGAGTCCTAATTACGTTTACAAAAATTATGGTGAATTTCTAAAGTCATAACAGGGAATTCAGAAATTGCTCTAACCCTATTTCACCAAAACGTAAACATATCATAAAATACAACTCTTTTACCTATTTTGCTTCTTCCAAATGAAAATAGATTCATTAAGATTCAATTAAATATTTTATTCATCATCTAATTCTATCTCTACTATTTTTAGTGATTTTTCAAACTCACGTCACTGTTGTTGTGTGATTCTGTTTTATAGCCAATTTCCCCATTTTATGGATTTCCATAGATTAGTTAGCACATAAAGCATATATGTTTTCAAATATAATATCGATTAGCCACTCCAATATCTAATCATCCCTAAACATTTCCATGCCATCCATGAGCTATATCATAAGATTATATACACAAAAGGATTATAATGCTATACATGCCATATTCCCAAAATATGCAAGCCACGATACCGAGATGGTCCTTTGATAGTGTGAGCGTGCCTCCGACCGTCCTGATCTCCAAGCCGGCTTGTCAAAACTACAAGGAATGGAAGGGAAGGAGTAAGCATAAATGCTTAGTAAGTTCACATGCAAATAACAAATAACTTAACAAAGCAATTATACCAACCAACATTAGCATAATATCACCAAAACATATATCACATTTCTATTCATCATTCATCGTCTTACTACATTATTGTTGTCGTATCAAGTCTCAACCCGAGGGTTAAGTACATACCTGTGACAGCCCTAAATTGACCCTAGCCGGGAAGTGGTTTTGGGACCGCTAAACCGAGTCACCGAAGTATTTGAATATGATATTTATTTTCTAAAATATGTGAATATGAATGTGTGAAAGTTTTAAGCTTCAATTTAGTCGATTGCATGTGAATTTAGTTAATATGACTTATGTGTGACACTTTTGAAATGTGATAGGTTAATCTATAAGGATCTATTAAAGCATGTAGTGAAAACAATGGTTTTGCATGTCAAATACTCCTTTTTTTTATACATAGTGGCCAGCCATGATGGTACATATATTAAAATATGTAGTAAATCTTAATTAAATGGTTATTATTTTATGTAAAAGAAAGGAAATAAATAAAAGAAATAATAAGGATAATAAAGGAAAAAGAAGAATGAAAGGATGATGAAAAGAAAAGGAGAAATCGGTTCTTCTTGGCCGAAATGAAAAGAGGAAGAAGGGAGGGAAGCATTCGGTCATCTTAGGTTAATATTAAGGTAAGGAGTTTATACTAGTTCTTGAGATTTTAGTTGATCTTGGGTGAGATATCAAGTTATTTTTGTAACCCATGTTGAAATTTTGATTTTTGGAATGAGTAAGGTTTTCGGCTATGGTAAGTAACAAGGGTGATGGTTGTTGTTTCATGCTAAATCTAGATGAACAATGGTAGTTTGCTTATATCTTGATATTTATGAGTTCCTTTCTTGGTTCTACCTTAAACCCATGAAGTATATTTTTATTTGGTGTTGTTGGAGGTTTCGGTCATGGGTAGAAAAAAAAAGAAGAAAACTATAGATTTTGAGATTTATGATAGAAATTAATGAGTGAGAGTTGGATAGATATTATGATGTTAAAATTCATGGGATTATAAGCTTGTAAGTTTGATGGTGAAATTTATGCTTTGTGAGGGTAAATGGTTTAAAAGGAGCATTCGGCCATGATGTAAAATTATGATGAAGTGATGTTAAATGCTTTGAATATTGAGTATATATTGTTATAAGTAGAATTTAAGGTTTGTTAAATTGTCTTTGTCATTGCCGAATGTGTGTATAGTTAAAGAAAATTTGTTAAAGTGCTTAGTTAATTGATATTAGGTTAATGATATGTGTATTCGGTCATAAAGGTGTACATGAGGAAATGTTAAATTAATTGTATTAAATTGCTTAATGTGATTAAAAATGCGTATGACCATTTTGTATTTGAGCTAAAAGTAGCTATATGACCTATTAAATTTCTTGTCATATTCGGCCATAAGCTAGCATAATGAGACTTTAATAAGTTAAATTTGTCTGAATTAGCTCAAGAGCTTAGAGGATCAAAGTTGGATAAGGGAAAGGAAAAAGTGATCGAATAGCCGTCGAAATCGTTCGACAACATCCGGGGTAAGTCTTTGAGTAATTGAACGTAGTTTATGATTTGATTAAGTTATGACATATAAGCATAACAAATAAACGGTGATATAATGATTCTATTTGAATTTATATGTCAAGATAATTAGTTTATACTTATGACGGGTAGCCGAATGTGCATAGAGATCATGTCATAAAGCAAATCAAATCATGCTCTTTGTATGTGGCTATTGAGCCGAAAATGGGAATGGTTGACAAGTGTCTTGTGTTTGAGTCCTAGTGATGAAAATGGAATATAGATGTGATATGATTTATTGATATATGTGCATGAATATTCGGATGGTAACCGGGCTAAGTCCCGAAGGCATTTGTGCTAGTGACTAATTCCGGGCTAAATCCCGAAGGCATTTGTACTAGTGACTAATTCCGGGCTAAGTCCCGAAGCCATTTGTGCTAGTGACTAATTCCGGGCTAAGTCCCGAAGGCATTTGTGCTGGTGACTAATTCCAGGCTAAGTCCCGAAGGCATTTGTGCGAGTTACTATATCCGGGCTAAGTCCCGAAGGCATTTGTGCGAGTTACTATATCCGGGCTAGGTCCCGAAGGCATTTGAGCGAGTAGCTATATCCGGCTAAATCCCGAAGGTACTTGGTTTGGGAATGAGCGATCTTGCTGTAATACTTTCAATTAATACGCTCGTAAAATCCCAACGATGAGTTATGTTTCGTATATGCATTGGAATAGTTGATTCCTTTTAAATAGTATTCGCTCAATCGATTAACAAGCTTCCGGCCTTTAGCCAAGTTGATTCCTTATTTAAGAATATAAGGGTTGGAAATGTGAAGTAGGTATGATTTTGAGAATATGTGTATATGAAATTATTCGTTTAGTCATATGGATGCTATACTTCAGTTGTGCATGATTTCATTACTCAAACTTAGTAAGCATTAAATGCTTATTCCGTTGCTTTGATTCTCTGTTTTATAGATTTTGCTCGTCAGCTATCGGACTCGGGAGTGTCAAAGTCGAAGTCGCCCACACTATCAAAGCCCTTTTGGTACTCTTTTGGTTGAACCTTGATGATGGCATGTATAGGACTGCCCTTTGTTGTTAGTCAAGTACTTTTGGTAATGTATATATTTGGATAGCCATGCGAAAATGGCTTATATAGATTTTGAGCATAGCATTATAATCATTTTGTATATTGTTCATTGAGTGGTATGGAAATGCTCGGTAATGATTAGCCATTGGAATTGGTGCTTTGTATGACAAATGGCTAGTTGATCCATGGAAAACCATGAAATAGGTAAAGCCTACCTTAAAAATAGATGCTGACAGCAGCAGTGAAGTGAATTTGAAAAATCACTAAAAATAGTAGGAATGGAAGTAAATAGTGAATAAATTATTTAATTGAACCTTGATGAGTCTACTTTCATATGCAAGTAACGAAATGATCATAGGAGCCATATTTTATGAGATGTTTAAGTTTTCGTGAAACAGGGCCAGAACAGTTACTGGATCCCCTATTCTGACTTTGGAAATTTACCATAAATTAACCAGAAACAATTAGAAGTCATGCTTTATATGTACAGATTCCTTTTTGAGTCTAGTTTCATTAGAAACAAACGGTATAAGTATTGAAGCTCTGTAAAGGGAGATATCTAAGTCGTAATGCATGAAGGTCAGAGTAGTCAAACCCTGTAACAGGGGAGACTTAAACTAATAAACTGTACTAATTGGCCCGACCAAAAATTCTAGAAAAAAAATATAGATGGATATATGAGTCTAGTTTCAGGGAAAATTTACAGAGTCAGTTTTTGAGTTTTGGAACTCGAGATATGATTTTTAAAGTGACTGTGATGCAGTTAACCAGCTTGTCTGGAAATTTTAAAATGAACAGTGTAAATAAATGAAATAAGACTGTTAACACCTCGTGTTCGACTCCGGCAACGGTCTCGGGTACGGGGTGTTACAATTTTATTGGTATCATAGCCACGGTTTAGCCGATTCTAGGACTACCGTAATACGTTTGGGTCTAGCTATACATGCCATTATGTGTTTATTTGATAGTGTGGTGATTTCTGACAGTTAAAAATGTGTTTACTTATAGAAATGGATCCCGATCCCAACCGAGCGGTAGTTGATGATCTTGAGAGTGTAGCGCCTGCTCCCGCACAAAAGACAGCGCCGGCGGACTCTCAACCTATTGCTAGTAATCGGAATGACGAAGCTAGACAGGCTTTTTATAGCGTGATGAATAATTGGTTCAACCAATACATTCGAACTAATACGGCTGTTCCACAACCTCCATTCCCGACTAATACAACCCCCGCACCAACAATACCTCCGGTAACTGACCAAATAAGGTCAAATAAGCCCCCAGTTGACAGAATCCAAAAACACGGGGCTACTGAATTTAAAGCTACGACAACGATGATGCCGAGCAAGCTGAATTTTGGTTGGACAACACTATTCGGGTACTCGATGAACTATCTTGCACACTCGATGAATGCCTAAAGTGTAATATCTCCTTGCTACGTGATTCTGCCTACTATTGGTGGAATAGGTTGATTTTTGTTGTGCCCAGAGAGCAAGTAACTTGGGAGTTTTTCCAAACTGAGTTTCGAAAAAAGTATATCAGTCAGAGATTCATTGATCAAAAACAGAAGGAATTTCTTGAACTTAAACAAGGTTCCATGTCGGTTACTGATTATGAACGAAAGTTTGTAAGGCTTAGCCAGTACGCTCGAGAATGCATTTCTTCAGAAGCTGTGATGTGTAAACGTTTCGAGGATGGACTGAACGATGATATAAAGCTGTATGTTGGCATTTTAGAAATCCGAGAATTTGTGGTACTTGTCGAACGAGCTTGCAAAGCCGAAGAGCTCAGTAAGGAGAAAAGAAAAGCTGATATGGGAGCAAAGGAGTTTCGTAAGAGATCTTTGGGAAACCCCTTTCAACAGTCATCGAAGAAATTTAGAGATGACTTAGGCCGGTCTAGAGACACTTCGGGTTTTTCTAGACGAGATCGCGATCGACCTCCTATGAGTACACGAGTCACGTCGGTCGCCAATGTTGGAAATGATCGTCGAGACAGAACAGAGTGCCAGTATTGTGGTAAATGGCATTCGGGGAGTTGTAGATTCCATGACCGCTCCTGTTATAAGTGCGGATCAGCTGACCATTTTATCAAGGATTGCCCGAGACTGTCTGAACAAAATGTAAATCAGAGTGGGAAACCAAGTGGTACTACTGCCCGGGGCAGACCATCTAGAAACACAGGCAATGCTAGTGGCGGTCAGAGAGGATCTAGAGATGCTACAACCAGATCTGAGGCTCGTGCTCCTGCTAGAGCTTATGCTATACGCACACGCGAGGATGCTTTCTCGCCAGATGTTATTACCGGTACTTTTACTCTCTTTGATACTAATGTGATTGCTTTGATTGACCCCGGTTCTACTCATTCTTATATATGTGAAACCTTAGCATCCAGTAAGACTTTACTTGTTGAGTCTACTGAGTTCGTAATTCGAGTGTCGAATCCCTTGGTTCGTTATGTACTTGTTGACAAAGAGTTAGAAAAGAAGCCTGAATCTGTGCCGGTGGTTTGTGAATATCTGATGTTTTTCCCGAAGAATTACCGGGTTTACCACCTGTTCGGGAGGTAGAGTTTGGTATTGAGCTTGTACCTGGGACACACCGATTTCGATAGCTCCGTATCGTATGGCACCAACCGAGTTAAAGGAGTTGAAAGCTCAGTTGCAAGAGTTGATGGATAGAGGTTTCGCTCGACCAAGTTTCTCACCTTGGGGTGCACCAGTATTGTTTATGAAAAAAGAAGGACGGAACCATGAGGTTGTGCATCGACTATCGTCAGCTGAATAAAGTGACAATAAAGAATAAATATCCGTTACTGCGTATTGATGATTTTTTTGATCAACTAAAGGGAGCCTCAGTGTTTTCAAAGATAGATTTGAGATCGGGTTATTATCAGTTGCGAATTCGAGATTCAGATATACCCAAAACTGCTTTCAGAACGAGATACGGTCACTATGAGTTCTTAGTGATGCCGTTTGGACTCACTAATGCCCCTGCGGTATTTATGGATTTGATGAATTGGATCTTCAGTGTAACACCCCGTACCCGAGACCATTGCCGGAGTCAGACACGAGGGGTTCGCAGACTTAAATCACTTATTTGCACAGTCCATTTTAAATTTCCAGACGAGCTGGCTAACTCTGTCACTGTCACCTTAAAAATCATATCCCGAGTTCCAAAACTTGAAAACCAGTTCCGTAAATTTTTCCTGAAACTAGACTCATATTTTCATCTAAAAATTTTTTTCTAGAATTTTTGGTTGAGCCAATTAGTACATTTTATTAGCTAAAGTATCCCCTGTTTCAGGGTTCGACTACACTGACCTTTGCGCATTACGACTTGGATATCTCCCTGTACAGGGCTTAAATACTGATGCCGTTTGTTTCTATAGAAACTAGACTCAAAAAGGAATCTATACATATATGGCATGACTTCTAATTATCTCTGGTTAATTTATAATGAATTTCCAAAGTTGGAACAGGGAATCCAGAAACAGTTCTGGCCCTGTCTCACGAAAACTTAAATATCTCTTAACTTACTGTTCATATGATCATTTCGTTACTTTCCTATGAAAATAGATTCATCAAGGTTCAATTAAATAATTTGTTCACTATTTAATTCCATTCCTACTATTTTTAGTGATTTTTCACATTCACGTCACTGCTGCTATCAGCATCTATTTTTAAGGTAGACTTTACCTATTGCATAGTTTCCATGATTCAACTAGCCCTTTTGCATATATAGTACAAAATATGATCATGATTAACCATTCCAATGGCTAATCGTTCCCAAAAATTTCCATACCTCTTAATGAACATCATACAAGACGATTATAATATTAAGCTCCAAGTGTATATAAGCCATTTTCGCATGGCTATCCAAATTTATACAAAACCAAAGGGTCCATGACCAACAACAAAAAGGGTAGTCCTATACATGGCATTTCAAAGTTCAACCAAAAGTGTACCAAAAGGGGCTTTGATAGTGTGGGAGACTTCGACTTCAATAATCCCGAGTCTGATAGCTGACGAACCAAAATCTATAAAACAGAGATTCAAAGAACGAAGTAAGGATTTAATGCTTAGTAAGTTTTGAGCAATGGAATTAGGCTCAACTGAAGTATAGCATTCATATAACTAAACGGATAATTTCATAAACACATATATTCTCAAAAATCAATCCTACTTCACATTTCCAACCCTTATATTCATATAAAAGGGATCAACTTAACCATACCGGAAGCTCCTTAATCGACTGAGCGAATACTATTTAAGAGGAATCAATTAATCCAATGCATGTACAACACATACCTCGTTGTTGAGTTTTTACGAGCGTATTAATTGAAATTATTACAGCAGATCGCTCATTCCCAAATCACGTACCTTCGGAATTTAACCGGATATAGCTACTTGCTCAAATGTCTTCGGGACATAGCCCGGTTAGAGTAACTCGCACAATTGCCTTCGGGACTTAGCCCGGATTTAGTAACTCGCACAAATGCCTTCGGGACTTAGCTCGGATTTAGTAACTCGCACAAAGGCCTTCGGGACTTGCCCAGAACTAGTCACTAGCGCAGATGCCTTCGGGACTTAGCCCGGTTATCATCCAAATATTCATACATATCAATAAATCATGACACATCCATATTTCATTTTCATAATTGGAGTTCAAACACACGTCACGTATTAAGCAATCCCATTTTCGGCTCACTAGCCACATACTAACAGCATGGTTTAATTTGCTTTATGACACTATCTCTATGCACATACGGCTACCCGTCATACGTATAGACTAATTAACTCAACATATGATTCAAGTAGAATCATCATATCACCGCATATTTGTTATGCTCATACATCATGACTTAATCAAATCGGTAACTAAGTCTCGTTACTCGAAAACCTACCTCGGATGTTGTCGAACGATTTCGATGGCTATTCGACCACTTTTTCCTTCCCTTTATCAGATTTAGTTCCCCTTTGCTCTTGAGCTTAATTTAACAAATAAATTGATTTAAGCATTTGAGCATCGAAAAGAGGAACTCAAGGTACTTAGCCCATATATATACATTAGACATTAAAGTCACATACATGTGAAATCATGCATCAACTCAACATATTAACCCACACTCCCTTTTAGCCGATTGTCTAAACCAAGATAAAGGCATCAATATGCTTGTCTCTAACCGAATACATGCAACACTAATCTTCTCATGTGGCCGAGTATGCATGTATATGTTGAGGCCAATTATATACTTAATACCACCCATAAATAGCATACCAATACATCATGTGCAAACATATATATATGTGCAAGAGCCGAATCATAAGGTTGATTATAACCATTTCATATATTTTCATCATATACCCGAATGTACAAATACATTATAATAACTTCCAACTCAAATCATGTTACAAATTTATACTTCACAAGGATAAATCATTAACCAAATATAAACATATATCCGAATTCACATGTATATTTTATTTTTACATGAAGCATAGCCGAATCATTTTAACCATGAGTAACATAACAAGCATAAATCATACTTATGGATATACCATGGCCGATTGCTTCATGAAGTTGCTAAGACCTACCTTTTTCAAATTCTCACACACACTCTATCATCTTCATACCTCACCAACACAACATCAAACATCCACCAAGAAGACAACACCCATGGCCGAGTATCATCTCCCTCACATAGCAAAAATTTAAACCATGGGCTAGTTAGAACTCAAGCTAACAACTAAAATCATGCATGAATCTCATGGCACAACATCAAACTTACCTTAACCTAGATACAAGTATGGCCGAACCTCTTCCTAATCCTCTTCCAAGCCGAACATGAAGCAAGAGCTCCTTCCTTCTTCCTTTGAACTTTCGGCCAAAAGAAATGAAAAAGGATGGACACTTTTTTTTCTTTGTTTTCATCATATTCCCTTTCATTATTTTATTACTATGCTCCTTATTTTATTTTTCCTAACATACATCACTAACATAACATGTTTGTGACATGTTTCCACCCATAGCATGGCCGGCCACTATGCTTTAATTTGGCTAATTTGACATGCAAGGACAAGCACTTTCCCACATATATTAATAGGCCACTTTAACACTTGCCTAGCATATTTCTAAATTGTCTCACATAAGTCCCTACTAATAAATTTCACATACACTGACCAAATTGAAGTATGGAACTATCACACAAGCATTTATGCACATCATAAACACAGAATATAACCTTTAATTATTTATAAGACTCGGTTTCGTGGTCCCGAAACCACTTTCCGACTAGGGTCAATTTAGGGCTGTCACAACTCTCCCCCACTTAAGAAATTTTCGTCCCCAAAAATCTTACCAGTAAATAGGTTTGGGTATCGTTCTTTCATGGCATTCTCGGTTTCCCAAGTAGCTTCTTCGATCCCTCTTTGAGCCATAACACTTTCACTAACGGAACCCTTTTGTTTCATAACTCTTTCACTTCACGAGCCAGGATACGAATCGGTTCTTCTTCATAACTCATATCAGGTTGAATTGTAACCTCTGATGGATTAATTATGTGCGATGGATCAGATCTATAACGTCGAAGCATCGAAACATGAAAGACGTCGTGAGTCTTTTCAAGTTCAGGGGGCAAAATCAATCTATACGCAATTGGACCAACTCGTTCAGAGATTTCATACGGCCCAATGAATCTCGGACTCAATTTGCCCTTACAGCCAAATCTGAGTATCTTTTTCCAAGGTGAAACCTCAAGAAACACTTTGTCTCCCACCTGATACTCAATATTTCTTCGTTTAAAATCCGCATACGACTTCTGACGATCTGATGCTGCGTTCAGACTTTCACAAATTATTTTTACTTTCTGTTCAACATCTTTAATCAAATCCACTCCGAAAATTTTGCTTTCACCGAGCTCGGTCCAAAACAATGGCGTACGGCATTTACGCCCGTACAAAGCCTCGTAAGGTGCCATCTTAATACTTGACTGAAAACTATTGTTGTAAGCGAATTCAATCAAAGGTAAATACCGTTCCCATGAACCACTAAACTCGAGGATGCAACATCTCAACATATCCTCAAGTATCTGAATTATCCGCTCGGATTGACCATCGGTTTGTGGATGAAAAGCGGTGCTAAAATGCAGCTTGGTACCCAAAGCTTCGTGTAATTTCTTCCAAAATCGCGAGGTGAATCTCGGATTTCTATCCGATACAATAGAGATAGGTACCCCGTGTAACCTCACAATCTGAGAAATGTACAATTTAGCAAGTTTATCCAATGAAAAATCCGTACGTACGGGGATAAAGTGAGCCGACTTAGTCAGTCTATCCACAACAACCCAAATCGCATCTTTCTTACTTGCCGATACTGGCAACCCAGATACGAAATCCATCGTGAATCGATCCCATTTTCATTCAGGTATCATGATTGGCTGGAGTAAACCCGTAGGCACTTGATGTTCCGCCTTTACTTGCTGACATATTAAACACTTCGAAACAAAATCGGAAATGTCTTGTTTCATACCATGCCACCAAAACTGACGTCTCAGATCGTTGTACATTTTCGTACTCCCCGGGTGAATCGACATTCGGCTACAATGAGCTTCGTTCAGAATCATCGAAATGAGTTCTGAATTTCTTGGAACACACAACCGACTTCTTAACCTGAAACAATCGTCATCATCAATTTGAAACTCTGATTCCATATTCAAAACACATTCAGCCCGTTTTGCAACCAGTTCATCATCGACTTTCTGAGTTTCACGAATTTGATGAATCAACAATGGTTTGGCCTTTAATTCCGCCACTAACACATTGTCGGATAAAACAGACAAGTGTACATTCATCGCTCGTAAAGCAAACAGTGATTTACGACTTAAGGCATCCGCAACCACATTAGCCTTTCCCGGGTGATAGTCAATGACAAGTTCATAATCTTTCAACAACTCAAACCAACGCCTTTGTCGCAGATTCAAGTCTCTTTGAGTCATCAAATATTTGAGACTTTTGTGATCCGAAAACACATGGCACTTCTCACCAAATAAGTAATGTCGCCATATTTTCAAAGCGAATACAATGGCAGCTAATTCGAGATCATGGGTCGGATAATTTTTCTCATGTGGCTTCAGTTGTCTCAATGCATAGGCCACAACTCGACCTTCTTGCATCAATACGCAACCCAACCCAAGTAGGGATGCATCACTATAAATGACAAAGTCTTTGCCTGATTCGGGCTGCACTAGAATTGGAGCTTTAGTCAAATAAGTTTTCAGTTGATCAAAACTTTTCTGATATTTTTCCGTCCATTCGAACTTAACATCTTTTTGAAGTAGCTTCGTCATTGGTGTGGCTATCATCGAGAAACCTTTTACAAACCGTCAGTAGTAGCCGGCAAGTCCCAAAAAGCTCCGAACCTCAGTAATATTTCTCGGAGGCTTCAAGTTAGGTATGGCTGAAATTTTGCTCGGGTCAACTCGAATACCCGATGCGGATACCACATGACCCAAGAAGCTAACCTCTCTTAACCAGAACTCACCCTTACTGAACTTAGCATATAACTGATTATCCCGTAAAATTTGCAACACTAATCTCAGGTGCTCAGCATGTTCGGTCTCATCTCTTGAATAGACCAAGATGTCATCAATAAACACAACTACGAATCGGTCCAAATACTGTCTGAAGATCCGATTCATCAAATCCATAAATACCGCAGGGGCATTAGTGAGCCCAAACGGCATCACTAAGAACTCGTAGTGGCTGTATCTCGTTCTGAAAGCAGTTTTGGGTATATCCGAATCTCGAATTCGCAACTGATAATAACCCGATCTCAAATCTATCTTTGAAAACACCGAGGCTCCCTTTAGTTGGTCAAACAAATCGTCAATACGCGGTAACGGATATTTATTCTTTATTGTCACTCTATTCAGCTGACGATAGTCGATGCACAACCTCATGGTTCCGTCCTTCTTTTTCACAAACAATACTGGTGCACCCCAAGGTGAGAAACTTGGTCGAGCGAAACCTCTATCCGTTAATTCTTGCAACTGAGCTTGCAACTCTTTTAACTCGGTTGGTGCCATACGATACGGAGCTATCGAAATCAGCGTAGTCCCAGGTACAAGCTCAATACCAAACTCTACTTCCCGAACAGGTGGTAAACCCAGTAATTCTTCGGGAAAAACATCCGGGTATTCACAAACCACCAGCACAGATTCGGGTTTCCTTTCTAACTCTTTGTCATCAAGTACATACGCAAGGTATGCTTCACACCCCTTTCTTACATATTTCTGAGCCAACATTGATGATATTACCGCTGGCAACCCCTTTAAGTCCGTAGACTCAACTCGGATTATCTCGTTATTTGCGCACCTCAAATCAATAGTCTTGCTTTTGCAATTCACAACCGCATCATGCACGGTCAACCAATCTAAACTGAGGATAACATCAAATTCATCAAACGGCAAAAGCATCAAGTCCGCCGGAAAACAGGAACCTCGAATTACTAGGGGACATTTCTTACACACTTTGTCGACAAGCACGTAACGACCCAAGGGATTTGACACCTGAATTACAAACTCAGTAGACTCAATAGGTAAAGTCTTACTGGATGCTAAGGTTTCACATATATAAGAATGAGTAGAACCAGGGTCAATCAAAGCAATCACATTAGTATCAAAGAGAGTAAAAGACCGATAATAACATCTGGCGAGAAAGCATCCTCGCGTGCGCGTATAGCATAAGCTCTAACAGGAGTACGAGCCTCAGATCTGGTCGTAGCATCCCTAGATCCTCTCTGACCTCCACTAGCATTGCCCGTATTTCTAGATGGTCTACCTCGAGCAGTAGTAGCACCCGGTTTCCCACTCTGATTTACATTCTGTTCAGACAACCTCGGGCAATCTTTAATGAAGTGGTCAACTGACCCGCACTTGTAACAGGAGCGGTCATGCAATCTACAACTCCCCGAATGCCATTTACCATAATACTGACACTCCGTTCTATCTCGACGATCATTTCCCACACTGGCGACCGAAGTGACTCGTGCACTCACAGGGGGTCGATCACGATCTCGTCTAGATAAGCCCGAAGTGTCTCTAGACCGGCCTAAGCCATCTCTAAATTTCTTCGATGACTGTGGGAAGGGCTTCCCCGAAGACCTCTTACGAAACTCCCTTGCTCCCACCTCAGCTTTTCTTTTCTCCATACTAAGCTCCTCGGCTTTGCAAGCTCGCTCGACAAGTGCCACAAATTCTCAGATTTCCAAAATGCCAACATACAGCTTTATATCATCATTCAACCCATCCTCGAAACGTTTACACATCACGGCTTCAGAAGAAATGCATTCTCGCGCGTACCGGCTAAGCCTTACAAATTTTCGTTCATAGTCGGTAACCGACATGGAACCTTGTTTAAGTTCAAGAAATTCCTTCCGTTTTTGATCCATGAATCTCTGACTGATATACTTTTTCTGAAACTCAGTTTGGAAAAACTCCCAAGTTACTTGCTCTCTGGGCACAACAGAAGTCAACGTATTCCACCAATAGTAGGCAGAATCACGTAGCAAGGAGATAGTACACTTTAGGCACTCATCGGGTGTGCAAGATAGTTCATCTAGTACCCGGATAGTGTTGTCCAACCAAAATTCTACTTGCTCGGCATCATCGCTGTCCGTGGCTTTAAATTCAGTAGCCCCGTGTTTTCTGATTCTGTCAACTGGGGGCTTATTTGACCTTATTTGGTCAGTTACCGGAGGTATGGTAGGTGCGGGGGTGGTATTTGTCGGGAATGGAGGTTGTGGAATAACCGTATTAGTTCGAATGTATTGGTTGAACCAATCATTCATCACGCTATAGAAAGCTTGTCTAGCTTCATCATTCGGATTACTAGCAATAGGTCGAGAGTCCGCCGGAGCTGTCCCTTGTGCGGGAGCAGGCGCTACACTCTCAAGATCATCAGCTACCGCTCGGTCGGGATCAGGATCCATTACTATAATAAACACATTTTCAATTGTCAGAAATCACCACACTATCAAATAATCACATAATGACATGTATAGCTAGACCCAAACGTATTACGGTAGTCCTAGAATCGACTAAATCGTAGCTCTGATACCAATAAAATTGTAACACCCCATACCCGAGACCGTTGCCGGAGTCAGACACGAGGGGTTTGCGGACTTAACTCACTTATTTGCACAGTCCATTTTAAATTTCCAGACGACCTGGCTAACTGCGTCACTGACACCTTAAAAATCATATCTTGAGTTCCAAAACTCGAAAACCAGTTCTGTAAATTTTTCCTGAAGCTAGACTCATATATCCATCTAAAAATTCTTTTCTAGAATTTTTGGTCAAGCCAATTAGTACAGTTTATTAGCTAAAGTCTCCCCTGTTTCAGGGTTCGACTACACTGACCTTTGCGCATTATGACTTGGATATCTCCCTGTACAAGGCTTCAATACTGATTTCGTTTGTTTCTATAGAAACTAGACTCGAAAAGGAATCTATACATATATGGAATGACTTCTAATTATCTCTGGTTAATTTATAATGAATTTCCAAAGTCGGAACAGGGAATCCAGAAACCGTTCTGGCCCTGTCTCACGAAAACTTAAATATCTCTTAACATACTGTTCATAAGATCATTTCGTTACTTTCCTATGAATATAGATTCATCAAGGTTCGATTAAATAATTTGTTCACTATTTAATTCCATTCCTACTATTTTTAGTGATTTTTCACATTCACGTCACTGCTGCTATCAGCATCTATTTTTAAGGTAGACTTTACCTATTACATAGTTTCCATGATTCAACTAGCCCTTTTGCATATATAGCACAAACTATGATCATGATTAACCATTCCAATGGCTAATCGTTCCCAAACATTTCCATACCTCTTAATGAACATCATACAAGACGATTATAATATTAAGCTCCAAGTGTATATAAGCCATTTTCGCATGGCTATCCAAATTTATACAAAACCAAAGGGTCCATGACCAACAACAAAAAGGGTAGTCCTATACATGCCATTTCAAAGTTCAACCAAATGTGTACCGAAAGGGGCTTTGATAGTGTGGGAGACTTCGACTTCAATAATCCCGAGTCCGATAGCTGACGAACCAAAATCTATAAAACAGAGATTCAAAGAACGAAGTAAGCATTTAGTGCTTAGTAAGTTTTGAGCAATGGAATTAGGCTCAACTGAAGTATAGCATTCATATAACTAAACGGATAATTTCATAAACACATATATTCTCAAAAATCAGTGCTACTTCACATTTCCAACCCTTATATTCATACATAAGGGATCAACTTAACCATACCGGAAGCTCCTTAATCGACTGAGCGAATACTATTTAAGAGGAATCAATTAATCCAATGCATGTACAACACATACCTCGCTGTTGAGTTTTTACGAGCGTATTAATTGAAATTATTATAGCAGATCGCTCATTCCCAAATCACGTACCTTCGAAATTTAACCGGATATAGCTACTCACTCAAATGTCTTCGGGACATAGCCCGGTTAGAGTAACTCGCACAATTGCCTTCGGGACTTAGCCCGGATTTAGTAGCTCGCACAAATGCCTTCGGGACTTAGCCCGGATTTAGTAACTCGCACAAATGCCTTTGGGACTTAGCCCAGATTTAGTAACTCGCACAAATGCCCTTGAGACTTGCCCGGAACTAGTCACTAGCGCAGATGCCTTCGGGACTTAGCCCGGTTATCATCCAAATATTCATACACATATCAATAAATCATGACACATCCATATTTCATTTTCATAATTGGAGTTCAAACACACGTCACGTATTAAGCAATCCCATTTTCAGCTCACTAGCCATATACAAACAGCATGGTTTAATTTGCTTTATGACACTATCTCTATGCACATACGGCTACCCGTCATACGTATAGACTAATTAACTCAACATATGATTCAAGTAGAATCATCATATCACCGCATATTTGTTATGCTCATACATCATGACTTAATCAAATCGGTAACTAAGTCTCGTTACTTGAAAACTTACCTCGGATGTTGTCGAACGATTTCGATGGCTATTCGACCACTTTTTCCTTCCCTTTATCGGATTTAGTTCCGCTTTGCTCTTGAGCTTAATTTAACAAATAAATTGATTTAATCATTTGAGCATCGAAAAGAGGAACTCAAGGTACTTAGCCCATATATATACATTAGACATTAAAGTCACATACATGTGAAATCATGCATCAACTCAACATATTAACCCACACTCCCTTTTAGCCGATTGTCTAAACCAAGATAAAGGCATCAATATGCTTGCCTCTAACCGAATACATGCAACCCTAATCGTCTCATGTGGCCGAGTATGCATGTATATGTTGAGGCCAATTATATACTTAATACCACCCATAAATGGCATACCAATACATCATGTGCAAACATATATATATGTGCAAGAGTCGAATCATAAGGTTGATTATAACCATTTCATATATTTTCATCATATACCCGAATGCACAAATACATTATAATAACTTCCAACTCAAATCATGTTACAAATTTATACTTCACAAGGATAAATCATTAACCAAATATAAACATATATCCGAATTCACATGTATATTTTATTTTTACATGAAGCATAGCCGAATCATTTTAACCATGAGTAACATAACAAGCATAAATCATACTTATGGATATACCATGGCCGATTGCTTCATGAAGTTGCTAAGACCTACCTTTTTCAAATTCTCACACACATTCTATCATCTTCATACCTCACCAACACAACATCAAACATCCACCAAGAAGACAACACCCATGGCCGAGTATCATCTCCCTCACATAGCAAAGATTTAAACCATAGGCTAGTTAGAACTCAAGCTAACAACTAAAATCATGCATGAATCTCATGGCACAACATCAAACTTACCTTAACCTAGATACAAGTATGGCCGAACCTCTTCCTAATCCTCTTCCAAGCCGAACATGAAGCAAGAGCTCCTTCCTTCTTCCTTTGAACTTTCGGCCAAAAGAAATGAAAAAGGATGGACACTTTTTTTCTTTGTTTTCATCATAGTCCCTTTCATTATTTTATTACCATGCTCCTTATTTTATTTTTCCTAACATACATCACTAACATAACATGTTTGTGACATGTTTCCACCCATAGCATGGCCGGCCACTATGCTTTAATTTGGCTAATTTGACATGCAAGGACAAGCACTTTCCCACATATATTAATAGGCCACTTTAACACTTGCCTAGCATATTTCTAAATTGTCTCACATAAGTCCCTACTAATAAATTTCACATACACTGACCAAATTAAAGTATGGAACTATCACACAAGCATTTACGCACATCATAAACACATAATATAACCTTTAATTATTTATAAGACTCGGTTTCGTGGTCCCGAAACCACTTTCCGACTAGGGTCAATTTAGGGCTGTCACATTCAGACAGTATTTGGACCGGTTTGTAGTTGTGTTTATTGATGACATCTTAGTCTATTCAAGAGATGAAACCGAACATGCTGAACACCTGGGATTAGTGTTGCAGATTTTACGGGATAAGCAGTTATATGCTAAGTTGAGTAAGTGTGAGTTCTGGTTAAGAGAGGTTAGCTTCTTGGGTCATGTGGTATCTGCATCGGGTATTCGAGTTGATCTGAGCAAAATTTCAGCCATACTTAACTGGAAGCCTTCGAGAAATATTACTGAGGTTTGAAGTTTTTTGGGACTTGTCGGTTACTACAGACGGTTCGTAAAGGGTTTCTCGATGATAGCCACACCAATAACGAAACTACTTCAGAAAGATGTTAAGTTCAAATGGACAGAAAAGTGTCAGAAAAGTTTCGATCAACTGAAAACTTATTTGACTGAAGCTCCAGTACTAGTGCAGCCCGAATCAGGCAAGGAGTTTTTCATTTATAGTGATGCATCCTTACTTGGGTTGGGTTGTGTATTGATGCAAGAAGGTCGAGTTGTAGCTTATGCGTCGAGACAATTGAAGCCACATGAGAAAAATTATCCAACCCATGATCTCGAACTAGCTGCCATCGTATTCGCTTTGAAAATATGGCGATAAAGACGTTGGCTCGAGTTGTTAAAAGACTATGAGCTTGTCATTGACTATCACCCGGGAAAGGCTAATGTGGTTGCGGATGCCTTAAGTCGTAAATCACTGTTTTCTTTATGAGCGATGAATGTACACTTGTCTGTTCTATCCGACAATGTGTTAGTAGCTGAATTAAAGGCCAAACCATTGTTGATTCATCAAATTCGTGAAGCTCAGAAAGTCGATGATGAATTGGTTGCAAAACGGGCTGAATGTGTTTCGAATATGGAATCAGAGTTTCAAATTGATGATGATGATTGTTTGAGGTTCAGAAGTCATTTGTGTGTTCCAAGAAATTCAGAACTTATTTCGATGATTCTGAACGAAGCTCATTGTAGCCGAATGTCAATTCACCCGGGGAGTACGAAAATGTACAACAATCTGAGACGTCAGTTTTGGTGGCATGGTATGAAACGAGACATTTCCGAATTTGTTTCGAAGTGTTTAATATGTCAACAAGTGAAAGCGGAACATCAAGTGCCTACAGGTTTACTTCAGCTGATCATGATACCTGAATGGAAATGGGATCGAGTCACGATGGATTTTGTATCGGGTTGCCAGTGTCGCAAGTAAGAAAGATGCGATTTGGGTTGTTGTTGATAGACTGACTAAGTCAGCTCACTTTATCCCCGTACGTACGGATTTTTCATTGGATAAATTAGCTGAATTGTATGTTTCTCAGATTGTGAGATTACACGGGGTACCTATTTCTATTGTGTCGGATAGAGATCCGAGATTCACCTCACGATTTTGGAAGAAATTGCAAGAAGCCTTGGGTACCAAGTTGCATTTTAGCACCGCTTTTCATCCACAGACTGATGGTCAATCCGAGCGGATAATTCAAATACTCGAGGATATGTTGAGATGTTGCATCCTTGAGTTTAGTGGTTCATGGGAGAGGTATTTACCTTTGATTGAATTCGCTTACAACAATAGTTTTCAATCAAGCATTAAGATGGCACCTTACGAGACTTTGTACGGCCGTAAATGCCGTACACCGTTGTTTTGGACCGAGCTCGGTGAAAGTAAAATTTTCGGAGTTGATTTGATTAAAGATGCCGAGCAGAAAGTAAAAATAATTCGTGAAAGTCTGAAGGCAGCATCAGATCGTCAGAAGTCGTACGTAGATTTAAAACGAAGAGATATTGAGTATCAGGTGGGAGAGAAAGTATTTCTTAAAGTTTCACCTTGGAAAAAGATACTCAGATTTGGCCGTAAGGGCAAACTGAGTCCGAGGTTCATAGGGCCGTATGAAATATCCGAACGAGTTGGTCCGATGGCATATAGATTGATTTTACCCCTTGATCTCAAGAAGATTCACAACGTTTTTCATGTCTCAATGCTTCGACGTTACAGATCTGATCCTTCGCACATAATAAGTCCCTCCGAGGTTGAAATTCAAGCCGATATGAGTTATGAAGAAGAACCGATTCGTATCCTAGCTCGTGAAGTGAAAGAGTTATGAAACAAAAAGGTTCCTTTAGTAAAAGTGTTATGGCTCAAACACGGGATGGAAGAAGCTACTTGGGAACCCGAGAACTCTATGAAAGAACGATACCCAAACCTATTTACCGGTAAGATTTTCGGGGACGAAAATTTCTTAAAGTGGGAGAGAGTTGTGACAGCCCTAAATTGACCCTAGTCGGGCAGTGGTTTCGGGACCGCTAAACCGAGTCACCGAAGTATTTGAATATGATATTTACTGTATAAAATATGTGAATATGAATGTGTGAAAGTTTTAAGCTTTGATTTAGTCGATTGCATGTGAATTTAGTTAATAGGACTTATGTGTGACACTTTTGAAATGTGATAGGTTAATCTATAAGGATCTATTAAAGCATGTAGTGAAAATAATGGTTTTGCATGTCAAATACTCCTTTTTTTTATACATAGTGGCCGGCCATGATGGTACATATATTAAAATATGTAGTAAATCTTAATTAAATGGTTATTATTTTATGTGAAAGAAAGGAAATAAATAAAAGAAATAATAAGGATAATAAAAGAAAAAGAAGAATGAAAGGATGATGAAAAGAAAAGGAGAAATCGGTTCTTCTTGGACGAAATGAAAAGAGGAAGAAGGGAGGGAAGCATTCGGTCATCTTAGGTTAATATTAAGGTAAAGAGTTTATACTAGTTCTTGAATTTTTAGTTGATCTTGGGTGAGATATCAAGTTATTTTTGTAACCCATGTTGAAATTTTGATTTTTGGAATGAGTAAGGTTTTCGGCTATGGTAATTAACAAGGGTGATGGTTGTTGTTTCATGCTAAATCTAGATGAACAATGGTAGTTTGCTTATATCTTGATATTTATGAGTTCCTTTCTTGGTTCTACCTTAAACCCATGAAGTATATTTTTATTTGGTGTTGTTGGAGGTTTCTATCATGGGTAGAAAAAAAAAGAAAACTATAGATTTTGAGATTTATGATAGAAATTAATGAGTGAGAGTTGGATAGATATTATAATGTTAAAATTCATGGGATTATAAGCTTGTAAGTTTGATGGTGAAATTTATGCTTTGTGAGGGTAAATGGTTTAAAAGGAGCATTCGGCCATGATGTAAAATTATGATGAAGTGATGTTAAATGCTTTGAATATTGAGTATATATTGTTATAAGTTGAATCTAAGGTTTGTTAAATTGTCTTTGTCATTGCCGAATGTGTGTATAGTTAAAGAAAATTTGTTAAAGTGCTTAGTTAATTGATATTAGGTTAATGATATGTGTATTCGGTCATAAAGGTGTACATGAGGAAATGTTAAATTAATTGTATTAAATTGCTTAATGTGATTAAAAATGCGTATGACCATTTTGTATTTGAGCTAAAAGTAGCTATATGACCTTTTAAATTTCTTGTCATATTCGGCCATAAGCTAGCATAATGAGACTTTAATAAGTTAAATTTGTCTGAATTAGCTCAAGAGCTTAGAGGATCAAAGTTGGATAAGGGAAAGGAAAAAGTGATCGAATAGCCGTCGAAATCGTTCGACAACATCCGGGGTAAGTCTTTGAGTAATGGAACGTAGTTTATGATTTGATTAAGTTATGACGTATAAGCATAACAAATAAACGGTGATATAATGATTCTATTTGAATTTATATGTCGAGATAATTAGTTTATACTTATGACGGGTAGCCGAATGTGCATAGAGATCATGTCATAAAGCAAATCAAATCATGCTCTTTGTATGTGGCTATTGAGCTGAAAATAGGAATGGTTGACAAGTGTCTTGTGTTTGAGTCCTAGTGATGAAAATGAAATATAGATGTGATATGATTTATTGATATATGTGCATGAATATTCGGATGGTAACCGGGCTAAGTACCGAAGGCATTTGTGCTAGTGACTAATTCCGGGCTAAATCTCGAAGGCATTTGTGCTAGTGACTAATTCCATGCTAAGTCCCGAAGGCATTTGTGCTAGTGACTAATTCCGGGCTAAGTCCCAAAGGCATTTGTGCTGGTGACTAATTCCGGGCTAAGTCCCGAAGGCATTTGTGCGAGTTACTATATCCGGGCTAAGTCCCGAAGGCATTTGTGCGAGTTACTATATCCGGGCTAAGTCTCGAAGGCATTTGAGCGAGCAGCTATATCCGGCTAAATCCCGAAGGTACTTGGTTTGGGAATGAGCGATCTTGCTGTAATACTTTCAATTAATACGCTCGTAAAATCCCAACGATGAGGTATGTTTCGTATATGCATTGGAATAGTTGATTCCTTTTAAATAGTATTCGCTCAATCGATTAACAAGCTTCCGGCCTTTAGCCAAGTTGATTCCTTATGTATGAATATAAGGGTTGGAAATGTGAAGTAGGTATGATTTTGAGAATATGTGTATATGAAATTATTCGTTTAGTCATATGAATGCTATACTTCATTTGTGCATGATTTCATTACTCAAACTTACTAAGCATTAAATGCTTATTCCGTTGCTTTGATTCTCTGTTTTATAGATTTTGCTCGTCAGCTATCGGACTCGGGAGTGTCAAAGTCGAAGTCGCCCACACTATCAAAGCCCTTTTGGTACTCTTTTGGTTGAACCTTGATGATGGCATGTATAGGACTGCCCTTTGTTGTTAGTCAAGTACTTTTGGTAATGTATATATTTGGATAGCCATGCGAAAATGGCTTATATATATTTTGAGCATAGCATTATAATCATTTTGTATATTGTTCATTGAGTGGTATGGAAATGCTTGGTAATTATTAGCCATTGGAATGGTTAATCACGATCATTTTGGTGCTTTGTATGACAAATGGCTAGTTGATCCATGGAAAACCATGAAATAGGTAAAGCTACCTTAAAAATAGATGCTGACAGCAGCAGTGAAGTGAATTTGAAAAATCACTAAAAATAGTAGGAATGGAATTAAATAGTGAATAAATTATGTAATTGAACCTTGATGAGTCTAATTTCATATGAAAGTAACGAAACGATCATATGAGCCGTATTTTATGAGATGTTTAAGTTTTCGTGAAACAGGGTCAGAACGGTTACTGGATCCCCTTCTCTGACTTTGGAAATTTACCATAAATTAACCAGAAACAATTAGAAGTCATGCTTTATATGTACAGATTCCTTTTTGAGTCTAGTTTCATTAGAAACAAACAGTATAAGTATTGAAGCCCTGTACAGGGATATATCTAAGTCGTAATGCATGAAGGTCAGAGTAGTCGAACCCTATAATAGGGGAGACTTTAACTAATAAACTGTACTAATTGGCCCGACCAAAAATTCTAGAAAAAAAATTTAAATGGATATATGAGTCTAGTTTCAGGGAAAATTTACGGAATCAGTTTTCGAGTTTTGGAACTCGAGATATGATTTTTAAAGTGACTGTGATGGAGTTAACCAGCTTGTCTGGAAATTTTAAAATGAACTGTGTAAATAAATGAAATAAGTCTGTTAACACCTCGTGTTCGACTCCGGCAACGGTCTCGGGTACGGGGTATTACAATACCTGTCCAAAGTGCCCATTCCACAACACTTACCAATACGTCACTTGCATCTTGAGTATTCTTCCAATTCACTAGAATTTTACCCGTTGAAGACATCGGAATATAACTCGGATACTTGGAAAGTTTACACATAAGTGCCACATATGTAGCCAAGCTACCATGTAACCCGCCCATAAGCAAACTCGAACTCAACTCAACGAGCTCAGGCGTTCGCATCCATAAGTGAACTCAGACACAACTCAACGAGCCCGAATACCTAGTTACGTCTCACGAACTCGGACTCAACTCAACGAGTTCGGACGTTCGCATCTATGAGTGAACTCGGACTCAACTCAACGAGTTCGGATGACCAAATATCAGAATCTATTCCTAAGGTTCAGCGGGACTTTCCTCGTTCGTACTCCTTTACCATTCTCCTTGGAATACCCATGACGATAATTCAGTAGTCTTTCACATTTTTCACATAATTCATAAAATTTTTGCATGTTGTCCAACAATGACCACAAAGCATAGAATTGCATGATAACAATCATAATATCGTATAAATAGCATTAAATGATTTAAAATAACGGTTATATTGCAATATTTACATATGAACTTACCTCGTATGCGAAAATGGTCATTTTTACCATTTTGTCCACAACTTGGTATTTTACCGATTTTAGCCCGAATTTTGATTTTCCTTGCTCTATCATTTCAAATATAGCCTAATTAGGACTCATATTATTCAAATCAACCCAATATCATATTTTGACAAAATTACAATTTTGCCCCTAAACTTTCACATATTTACACTTTTGCCCCAAATCTCGTAAATTAAACTTCTTCCTATTTTCTTATGTTTTATGATATGCTAATCATTTTTCCCTTATACAGCAATATCCAGTTCTCACTCTAACATGTACTTATTAACATTAGGTATTTTTACCGATTATGTCATTTTAGTCGTTTTTACGTAAAATCACTTAGCAAAAGTTGTTTAACACAATCTCAAGCTTCATATTCTACCATAAAACGTCAAAATTCATGCATATCATTCATGGGTAAATTTTTAAATATAAACCCTAGCTCAAAATATTGGTAGAAACAGGTAAACCGAGTTACGAGGATTTCAAAAATGTAAAGAACACTAAAAACGGGCATAGAAATCACTTACAATCAAGGCTTAAAAGTGTTGAAAACCTAGCTATGGTGGAGAGCAAAATTTGGTAGCAACGTATGGAGAAGATGATCATTTTTGTGTTATTTTTCCCATTTTATTTCATTTAATATCAAAATGACCAAAATGTCCTTCCTTATTAAACTTTCAACAATTCCATCCATGTCCAATTTTTGTCCATAAACTTAGAAATTGGTCAAATTCTATTTAAGACCTCCTAATTAATATTTCAAAGCAATTTCATACTAGAAACTTCTAGAATGCAAATTTTGTAACTTATTCAATTTAGTCCCTAACTTCAAATTAAGCACTTTATGCGTAGAATTTCTTCACGAAATTTTCACACAATCATGCAATCATATCATACACCTCAAAATAAACATAAAATAATTATTTCTATCTCGAATTTGTGGTCCTAAAACCACTATTTGGATTAGGCCCTAATTCGGGATATCACAACTCTCCCCCCTTTAGGGATTTTCGTCCTCGAAAATCTTACCGGAAAAGTGGTCTTCATTTAGATTCCTCAATTTCATATTCAGTGCCGAAGAACTTTCACTCAGGCGGTGCCTCCAATATATCTCTTTAATTTCTCATATATTCTAAAAGCCCACGGACTCATCTCTAAATGGTTCTTAAATTTTCAACCTTTCTCAGTTTCCCTTGTCATCTTGACATAAAACCCAGATCTCAATTTGGTTAATGGAGACTAGAATTCCAAGAAATCCAACAATCAAAGGGACCTGCACTCTTCCAAAATAATCATACAAATTTTCATCATCGATAAATCACAATCCAATAACATCTGAATCAAATTACAGTACATGTCATTACTCTCTGAATGAATAGGCAAATTTTCATTGTAAGCTTCATACAATTCTTTCTGTATAAGCCTCGGAATAATAATACCATGAATTAGATCCAATCTGAAATTCAACATCTGAAGTTGATCCTCACTGTACTCCTTTAGTTTACTACTCACTATCACATTTTCCTCTTTCCACTACGGAAATAATTCTAATATAGCCTCGAAAATAATCCTTCTCATTCTCATCCTAATATCAATTCTGTCTAAGATAATTCTAGTAGATCCTGATACTAGGCTTTAACCCCATCAACAACTCAAATTTTCTGTGACATTAAATGCTCCAAACTATCATATTACCTTATTTTCATGAAACACATCACCATTCATACAATAGTGCATTACTGAAAATTAGGAAATCTTTACTCAATGCAGACTAGTCCAGTTCAGATGCTTTGGTTAGCAATATTCTCATCTGTCCAAACCTTGCTAACATGCAATAAACTTTTCAGCTTTCGTAAGATGAAAACTTTATCATTCTTAGTAGCTTCAACTCATATCAAAATTTTCTAAGAGATATACACTTCTCGTTCAGACTATTTTCCTTTTACACGTAAAAAATAAAATTCTATTATCAGACTTAAAAAAAATGCTCCTGACATAATTGTCATACGAAATCTTGCAAATAAATAATTCACACAGATTAAACACCCGAGCCAATCTAAACACCATTGAATGACATTTCAAGTAATCCTTTCTTCTAGTTACTAAACAATTCATCATGCAGCCCTTTACTATTCATTTCTTAAGCTAATCATGTAACACTCCTAACCCGTATCCGTTGCCGGAATAAGGTTATGAGGTATTACTTGACTGAACAAAACTTCTATAAGGTCAAAGATATTTACCAGACATAAATTATCAACAATGCAACCTGTCTCATTGATTTTTTCATAAGAGCTCTTATAAATTTCCAAAATGACTAACTATCAAAACATAATCGAATATCTAATAACAAATTAACTACTATCAAGTTATAACTAAAACATTTCAACACATTAGTTCAATTATAAGGCTTCTCTAAACAAAATAAGCGAGCCATCTTCGCATGGCTATAATGTATACAAAGTCAAAATATCATTCTACCTATAGTCTATCCTATACATGCCTTAAATCATGATGATATACCATCTTCTCAACTCACATAATGACTCGGTAGTGTGATGATATCTCCGGCTCTTCCAACTCGAACTAAAGGATAAACCTATAAGGAATGGAAAAGAGAACACGGAGTAAGCTTCAATGCTTAGTAAGTTTTAAGCAATGCAAACAATTAATTTACTTATAGATCGATTATTTCAAATTTTCAAGAAATCATTCCTAGCATTTCGGCCAAGTATCCATGAATATAATGCATATTTAGCAAATTCACCTCACTTGAATCTGAACTCAATTAAAACCAAACATTGAAATCACAAATAAGATCATAAGAACTCGAAAAGTATCTCATTAACTAGTTTTAACCATGTTTGCAACAAAATCACAAATTCACTACAAGTTGTTTTCCTGAGCAACAGTTACTAAATTATTTATAACTGGAGATAAAAAACTCCAAATAAAGTGCCGTTAATTTTTGCTGAAAATAGACTTATATATCTTCCATCCATAAAATTTTAAGAATTTTTGGTTTGACCAATCAATACCATATTTTTATTGAAGTTTCCCCTGTTTCACTGTTTGACTATTCTGACCACTCTTCACTACAAATCAATTTTCTCATTACACAAAATTCGAAATATGTTATCGTTTACTTCATTTGAAACTAGACTCATTAAGGAGTCTAAGAATATAAATTTTCTCTTATAATCATCATTGTACAATTTACAATGATTCTCTAAAGATAGAACAGGGGATTTCAAAGTCATTTTGACTCTGTCTCACTACACTTCAAATATCTCATTATTTAAACTTCTTTTTCATACACGGTTTCTTTTATAAGAAACTAGACTCATTAAGCTTTAATTTCATAATTTATTCACCTTCTAATTCAATTTCCAAAATTTATGGTGATTTTCCAAAATCACACTATAGTTGCTGTCCCAAGCAGATTTATTACAAATTTACTTTTTCACACATTCCTTGCATTCAAATTATCTAAACATGTATATCATGTCATTCAAGATCGAACTCATATAACATAGGCATTAAAATGCTTCACTATCAGCTTTAGTTCAATTGAAACATATGAAATACAATATCATATTCACATTTAATTTTCCAAGATCGTAATCACCTAAAAATAAAATCATATACTTCCACAAACCTTTCCACAAGGACCAAGTGTTTATATTTGAATATAAACAAAGAATCACTTCACATAACTTCACATATTTGCCAAATATATCACAATCACATTTATAGTCATAACACTTATTCACAGATGCATCACTTTATATATATTTATAATTTAATTCAAATCAAAATCGCATACGAGTACATGATACATACCTGGCCAACTTAATATGTAATGCACTTTCAATTTGTCAACTTAGTGTAGGATCTTGTAATTGTATACTTTTATCAAATTCATCGGCACTTGGCCTACTAGGTATAAAACCCGAAATTATATTATCAGCACAAAGCCTGCGGGACTTTAACCCGGATACATTTCCAGCACGAAGCCTGCGGGACTTTGGCCCGGATACATTTCCAGCACGAAGCCTGCGGGACTTTAGCCCGGATACATTTCCAGCACGAAGCCTGCGGGACATTGGCCCGGATATATTTCCAGCACGAAGCCTGCGGGACTTTAGCCCGGATACATTTCCAGCACGAAGCCTGCGGGACTTTGGCCTGGATATATTTCCAGCACGAAGCCTGCGGGACCTTAGCCCGGATACATTTCCAGCACGAAGCCTGCGGGACTTTAGCCCAGATACATTTCCAGTGTCTTGCATATTTATTCACATGTTAACGCATTTCACATAATATTTCACATTAACAATTTAATTGCTTCATTCGAATATAAGCAAAAAATGTACACCTACCTTTTAACTTTCGATTCAATAATCATACACAAGGAACACATAATCTTTGCATTATCCTGGTTTCACTTTTAATAACCATTCGACTATATGCCATATTCACAAATTATTTCACACACAACCTCGATCAAGTAGGAACAATAGTCACAATTCATCTATTATACAAATATCCCATTCTTTGACTTTGTTTCATAATAGCTATTCTGTCACCACATATATACCATTCAATTCACCTTCGACTTTATACAAACGAGTACAATAAAATTGTATACACATATTACACACTTTCACATCATCACTTAATAGTCATTCGGCCACATTATATACATAAATCATCCATTTCATATTCGGCTTTATAGCTGAAATTCAATATACTTATTGCAATTCGAACTTATAAACGTCAAATAATTACTTATCATATTATATAATCTTAAGCGCGCAGCAAATCAAATATAATTACTTAAGGACTTACCTCGGAAGACGATAATCGGAACGAGACGACTAATCGACCATTTTGATTTTCCCCCCGATCCAAATCCGAATTCTACTTTTGCCAATCTAATTAATATCAAAATTAACTCACTTATTCAACATTTCATTAAATTTTATCTAAAGACACATAATTTGGGCATTTTGCATTTTATCCCCTAACATTTCACATTTTTAGAATTTAATCCCTATTTCAAAATAACACAAATTACTCAAAATTTCATCAAACCCATGTTAGGCCGAATTTACCTTAGGTCTCTAGCAACCCATTTCTTTTATTTATTTCACGTTTTGACCCCTCAATTTAGTAATTTCTAAATTTAGTCCTTAATACACATTTTTATCAAAAATCACTTAATCAATCATGAAAATCAAACATCAAAGATTTATTACTCATCATCAAACAACAAGATACTCAAACATTCAATAATGGCATCATCTAAATATTTTAACAATTTTAAAATTAGAGGTACGGGCCAGCTAGATTACAAAGCAACGATCTCAAAAACGTAAAATTTATTAAAAACCGAGACGACATGGACTTACATGCATGAACAACCATGGCCGAACCTTCAAAGCTTTGAGAACCTTATTTTCTTTCTCACATTCGGCTATTGATGAAGATGATAGCATGTAATTTGGCTTTTGTTTTATTTTATTTTATTTTATTATAATTACCAAATACCATATTTAACCTTAATATACATTAGTAATTTCCATTATACCAAGCCATGGAATTCCACTATCAACAATTATGGAATAACTACCACTTAAGGACTCCCACTATTTAATTCCATAGCTATTTAATATCTTTAACTTATAGAACACAACTTTTACGCTTTGCGCGATTTAGTCCTTTTTGCTTAATTAACTATCAAAACAATAAAATTTTTCAACGAAACTTTAATATCATCTTATTGCCACTCCGTAAATATTTATAAAAATATTTACGACTCGGTTTATAGAAATAAGGTCTCGATACCTCATTTTCTAAACCCACTTGACCTTAGGGTCATACCACTTGAGCTTAATAAATCGCTTATAAAACAAAAATCACAATATCAGAAACCTTTTTTAAACTCACAATTAACTCATAAATATTAAATATAATATTTACAAGCCTACTCATCGGATTTAGCGGCCCCGAAACCACTGTTCTGATTAACCCTAAAAATGGGTTGTTACAACTCTTCCCCCTTAGGGATTTTCGTCCTCGAAAATCTTACCAGGAAATAAATTAGACTTACTTTCACAAGGCTCATCAATTTCTCACCTAGCCTCAGATTTCTCAACTTTTCAATCTCATGAGCTAAGATTATGATCTGCTCTTTGCTATACATCATAACAAGCTGAGTTTCTACTTCTGTAAGAGATACTATAGATAAAGGATCTTATTTGTATCATCACATCATATATATAAGAAACACATTACTGGTCTTCCCAAGTTCTACTAATAATCTCATTCAATCCGATGAATTGCGAACTCAACTTCTCTTTATAGCTAAATCGAAAAATTCTACTCCCACTATAATACTTTCACAAATACTCAATTTTCTAATCGAAAATTTAATGCTTTTGCACATCAAGCCCACATATATTTTCTGCCAATCTGAAACTGCTTTTAGACGGTCACGAATTACTTTTATTTCCCCTCACTCTTTCCAATCACATCAACCCCGAAATTCTTTTTATCAAAATTCAATTCAATACAACAAAGTTCAGTAATTGCAACCATACCTCTCTCATACAATGCTATCTTAACATTCATCTCATAAGCATTATTATTATACGGAAACTTAACCAATAATAAATGTCTTTCTCGGTTGCTTTCAAGTTCTAGAACACAGTGTGACAAAGTAACTCCATACCCAAAGCTCACAGTAGTTTATTTTAGTAACACAATATAATCCTCGTGTCTCCATTTGAACAATAAAAACTGGTACTCTTTTAGTACTCCCCGTACGGAAAGATAATCACCACTGTGCTAGATGCCACAATTGTTGTAAAATCTCTGGATTTCTCAATACGCGAACTCTATCTCGACACAAGGAATGATTGTCGGTTCCAACATGAAATTCTAAATCAGAAATCAATTTACGTTGTACCCTTTTTAACTTGTAATTCACTGACAGACATCTTAGCCTCACAAATTTGCTGATTAAACATCAATTTAGTCTCTAGCTCAGCCAATAACTACTCATCATTTGATAAGATTAATCACATGATTGTCGATCGTAAAACACATAAAGATTCTCGCTCAGAACCCCGAAAACTATAATCATTTGCCCATAAGAAAACGTAGTAACTACCCGACTATAAACACTACACTCAGCTATCATTTCAATTCAAACATTATCCTACTGTCTAATTCTATCATCACTGATTTCACAATATCCCATTACTAACAGAAATCAATTAAGAAAAACTTCCAGTTAATACGTTCTTTAGACATCATACCTGAATACTTTCATCTCATCGAATTCAACTTCTTCTTTAACAGTGAATTGGCATATAACGAATGGTCTTCAACATGATCCAATATCTTTTCTGTTACTGTCTTCACTTGCGGACTCATTCTCTTATATGATCACAATACTAATCTTTCAACCACGAAACTCTGTAATTTTCACACTCGTAAGCGTATTTAATCCATATAGTACGGATCCCATTACAATGCTTTACCGATGAGGGGGTGAGGCTTGTAAAGCCAACAATTTTAACACTTACGTAAGCATGCACATCACACATACTATTATGAACGAATAGTTCATTACTAATTCCGCATTCTCAAACATCTAGCAATCATTTACTTATGATCACTTGGTACTTAACACATAGCTCATACGCTAAATCAAATCATAAATTCTAAGTCAAAATATTCACACAACCATCATTTACCCAACATCACAACTCATATACTCATATAATTATAACATTTATCAATAGCAGAATATCATGCATTCTGATTCATACCTTTTATGAGTTTCAACTCATCACGAACACATTTTCACTCAAACGTCTGAGTATAACATTCTGTACTATCAGAATTAGCTCGGTTGAAAGCATATCTGTCTTACAAAACAAATTCGTAGAGCCGGGAGATGTCACACTATCACGAGTAGTAATATGGCATGTATAGCTAGACTCACATATGCTAGGTTAGTCCGAGAATCGACTAAACCATAGCTCTGATACCACTAAATGTAACACTCCTAACCCGTATCCGTTGCCGGAATAAGGTTATGAGGTATTACTTGACTGAACAAAACTTCTATAAGGTCAAAGATATTTACCAGACATAAATTATCAACAATGCAACCTGTCTCATTGATTTTTTCATAAGAGCTCTTATAAATTTCCAAAATGACTAACTATCAAAACATAATCGAATATCTAATAACAAATTAACTACTATCAAGTTATAACTAAAACATTTCAACACATTAGTTCAATTATAAGGCTTCTCTAAACAAAATAAGCGAGCCATCTTCGCATGGCTATAATGTATACAAAGTCAAAATATCATTCTACCTATAGTCTATCCTATACATGCCTTAAATCGTGATGATATACCATCTTCTCAACTCACATAATGACTCGGTAGTGTGATGATATCTCCGGCTCTTCCAACTCGAACTAAAGGATAAACCTATAAGGAATGGAAAAGAGAACACGGAGTAAGCTTCAATGCTTAGTAAGTTTTAGGCAATGCAAACAATTAATTTACTTATAGATCGATTATTTCAAATTTTCAAGAAATTATTCCTAGGTAATTGCCATTTCAGCCAAGTATCCCTGAATATAATGCATATTTAGCAAATTCACCTCACTTGAATCTGAACTCAATTAAAACCAAACATTGAAATCACAAATAAGATCATAAGAACTCGAAAAGTATCTCATTAACTAGTTTTAACCATGTTTGCAACAAAATCACAAATTCACTACAAGCTGTTTTCCTGAGCAACAATCACTAAATTATTTATAACTGGAGATAAGAAACTCCAAATAAAGTTCCGTTAATTTTTCCTGAAAATAGACTTATATATCTTCCATCCATAAAATTTTAAGAATTTTTGGTTTGACCAATCAATACCAGATTTTTATTGAAGTTTCCCCTGTTTCACTGTTTGACTGTTCTGACCACTCTTCACTACAAATCAATTTTCTCATTGCACAGAATTCGAAATATGTTATTGTTTACTTCATTTGAAACTAGACTCATTAAGGAGTCTAAGAATATAAATTTTATCTTATAATAATCATTGTACTATTTACAATGATTTTCTAAAGACAGAACAGGGGATTCCAAAGTCATTTTGACTCTATCTCACTCCACTTCAAATATCTCATCATGTAAAATTCTTTTTCTTACACGGTTTCTTTTATAAGAAACTAGACTCATTAAGCTTTAATTTCATAATTTATTCAGCTTCTAATTCAATTTACACAATTTATGGAGATTTTCCAAAATCACGCTACAGTTGCTGTCCCAAGCAGATTTATTACAAATTTGCTCTTTCACACATTCCTTGCATTCAAATTATCTAAACATGTATATCATGTCATTCAAGATCGAACTCATATAACATAGTTATTAAAATGCTTCACTATCAGCTTTAGTTCAATTGAAACGAATGAAATACAATATCATATTCACATTTAATTTTCCAAGATCGTAATCACCTAAAAATAAAATCATATACTTCCACAAACCTTTCCACAAGGACCAAGTGTTTATATTTGAATATAATCATAGAATCACTTCACACAACTTCACATATTTACCGAATATATCACAATCACATTTATAGTCATAACACTTATTCACAGATGCATCACTTTATATATATTTATAATTTAATTCAAATCAAAATCGCATACGAGTACATGATACATACCTGGCCAACTTAATATGTAATGCACTTTCAATTTGTCAACTTAGTGTAGGATCTTGTAATTGTATACTTTTATCAAATTCATCGGCACTTGGCCTACTAGGTATAAAACCCGAAATTATATTATCAGCACAAAGCCTGCGGGACTTTAACCTGGATACATTTTCAGCACGAAGCCTGCGGGACTTTGGCCCGGATACATTTCAAGCCCGAAGCCTGCAGGACTTTAGCCCGGATACATTTCCAGCACGAAGCCTGCGGGACATTGGCCCGGATATATTTCCAGCACGAAGCCTACGGGACTTTAGCCCGGATACATTTCCAGCACGAAACCTGCGGGACTTTGGCCCGGATATATTTCCAGCACGAAGCCTGCGGGACTTTAGCCCGGATACATTTCCAGCACGAAGCCTGCGGGACTTTAGCCCGGATACATTTCCAGTGCCTTGCATATTTATTCACATGTTAACGCATTTCACATAATATTTCACATTAACAATTTAATTGCTTCATTCGAATATAAGCACAAAATGTACACCTACGTTTTAACTTTCGGTTCAATAATCATACACAAGGAACACATAATCTTTTCATTATCCTGGTTTCACTTTTAATAACCATTCGACTATATGCCATATTCACAAATTATTTCATACACAACCTCGATCAAGTAGGAACAATAGTCACAATTCATCTATTATACAAATATCCCATTCTTTGACTTTGTTTCATAATAGCTATTCTGTCACCACATATATACCATTCAATTCACCTTCGACTTTATACAAACGAGTACAATAAAATTGTATACACATATTACACACTTTCACATCATCACTTAATAGTCATTCGGCCACATTATATACATAAATCATCCATTTCATATTCGGCTTTATAGCCGAAATTCAATATACTTATTGCAAATCGATCTTGTAAACATCAAATAATTACTTATCATATTATATAATCTTAAGCGCGCAGCAAATCAAATATAATTACTTAAGGACTTACCTCGGAAGACGATAATCGGAACGAGACGACTAATCGGCCATTTTGATTTTCCCCCCGATCCAAATCCGAATTCTACTTTTGCCAATCTAATTAATATCAAAATTAACTCACTTATTCAACATTTCATTAAATTTTATCTAAAGACACATAATTTGGGCATTTTGCATTTTATCCCCTAACATTTCACATTTTTACAATTTAAACCCTGTTTCAAAATAACACAAATTACTCAAAATTTCATCAAACCCATGTTAGGCCGAATTTACCTTAGGTCTCTAGCAACCCATTTCTTTTATTTATTTCATGTTTTGACCCCTCAATTTACTAATTTCTAAATTTAGTCCTTAATACACATTTTATCAAAAATCACTTAATCAATCATGATAATCAAACATCAAAGATTTATTACTCATCATCAAACAACAAGATACTCAAACATTCAATAATGGCATCATCCAAATATTTTAACAATTTTAAAATTAGAGGTACGGGCCAGCTAGATTACAAAGCAACGATCTCAAAAACGTAAAAATTATTAAAAACCGAGACGACATGCATGAACAACCATGGCCGAACCTTCAAAGCTTTGAGAACCTTATTTTCTTTCTCACATTCGGCTATTGATGAAGATGATAGCATGTAATTTGGCTTTTGTTTTATTTTATTTTATTATAATTACCAAATACCATATTTAACCTTAATATACATTAATAATTTCCATTATACCAAGCCATGGAATTCCACTATCAACAATTATGGAATAATCACCACTTACGGACTCCCACTATTTAATTCCATAGCTGTTTAATATCTTTATCTTATAGAACACAACTTTTACGCTTTGCGCGATTTAGTCCTTTTTGCTTAATTAACTATCAAAACAATAAAATTTTTCAACGAAACTTTAATATCATCTTATTGCCACTCCGTAAATATTTATAAAAATATTTACGACTCGGTTTATAGAAATGAGGTCTCGATACCTCATTTTCTAAACCCACTTGACCTTAGGGTCATACCACTTGAGCTTAATAAATTGCTTATAAAACAAAAATCACAATATCAAAAACCTTTTTAAACTCACAATTAACTCATAAATATTAAATATAATATTTACAAACCTACTCATCGGATTTAGTGGCCCCGAAACCACAGTTCTGATTAACCCTAAAAACGGGTTGTTACAAATCAAAACCATCTCAATTGCATTAGCTCAAGTAACCAAAATATCTCAATTGAAGTCATTAATTATAATTGACTTACTTGAGAGAAGTAATCCACCATACCGATTGAAACTCGCACTTTTATCACTTATGCCTTTACTGTTGTCAAATCCTTACACAGAAATTTGAGAAATTCCAATATTAAAATCACCACATTACCAAAATCAAATCAAAAGTCATGCTTGTCATGATTATCATGAGATGAAGAGCGCACTTCGAACATAAGTCATAGTTGAAAAAATATGGAATAAAGAAATCCGAGATACAATACTATGCTAGAAAATCAAAAACCTAACTCACAGTGAAATATAGAAGATCTCGAAAACTCCTCAGAGAAAAGAAGTCCAGAAGAAAATATCATTTAATCCCACTGGAATCAAATATAACAAGAACAATGTATCTTCCCATACATATATATATCAAATGGAGCATTAAGTAGAAGAAATAGTATCGTAATATCATACATATCCTCTCATCAATTCTTATCAGACGAAATGTAATAAAATGCCCAAGGAAATACAGTAATACAAATTATAAACCATTCGGACTACCAATGCATCCATCTAACACCAGGATTAGAAAACATTCCCATATAACAAGAATTTCTTCAAAAGATTAATAGCCATAGAAGTTTTTTTCTGAGAACAGATAAATACATAGAACATCTCAGAAGAAATTGTTAAATCTGTCCAGTCGTAACTGTCACACTCAGATATTACACATTTCAAATATCATTTCCTACAACTAGTTCTGCCATCACAAATTTCATGTTAGGCCTTTCACTAAAGAAGACCAGTTCTAAATAAATTTTGATTTACACTTTTCTCGACCTTGTATCTAAGTAATTCAATTTACCAAAGTAAATTCATTCTTTAACTGGGACAGCGCATAGCTCCAATAATCTTTATATCAACCTAATACTTTAACTATATTTACCAATTCATTCTCAGTCTCTAATCATGTTTATGGTTATTCTATCACTGAACTCTTCGGTTTCTCAATCGGAAACTTATTCAGTACAAATCTCATGAAATTCCATTATAAGCTCCACTTCGGTAAGGGGGAGGGGTTGTAGGGCCTCTGAATCGACTTTCTCATACATATACATATGACACAATTTCCATCATCATAACAACATCCTCAAAATCATATCATTCATTCAGGCAATGCATCATTCATGTTGGTTTACACAAATTTTCTAGTTATCCCATTTAGACAAGTATACTTATGCATGCATCCTATGTTTTCTGGATAGCTAGACTTATCCATTCATTTACTCAAACAAATCATACTCATGACATCATATAAGAGCTAAACAAACATAGATATTAGCATCACAATCGCAACTTCCATTTCGTGCATTATCATATACATATCATTACAATCATATAATTCAGTCCAAACAATTTAACATAGATAAATTCATTTCATTATAATCATTTATCTCATAAAAATATCATTGACATTCATTAACATTCAACGTTCAATCAAGGCAATGACATTTTCATTCATATCATGATATTAGGAACCTTTACTCATACCTCTACGAATTTCTCGTTATCCCGTTCATCTTATCAAGTATGCCAAGTGCACTACATCATATGAGCATTAAGCAAGTATGGATATTTATCACAACATGAACTTTCATCTCACATGTTATCAGATATATATATATCTTAAACTTTTATTCATACTTTTCTGAATCGAGACTCATCATACCCGTAATTTTATTCAAACACCTTCGCATCACATTGAACATGGTCAGTGTAGCTCAGTTGGAGAGTACCTCTTCTAAACAAGACGGTGCTCATACGCGTCGGGAGGCATCACACTATCACGGATCTGTGGCATGTATAACTAGACTCTTACACATGCTAGGTTAGTCCGAGAATCGACTAAACCATAGCTTTGATACCACCAAATGTAACACCCCCGTACCAGAGACCATCGTCGGAGTCGAGCACGAGGTGTTAACAGACTTAATTCATTAATTAAATAGCTCAAATAATTTATTTTTAAAATTTCCAGACAAGCTGGCTAACTGCATCACAGTCGCTTAAAAATTCATATCTCGAGTTTTGAAACTCGAAATTAAGATCTGTAAATGTTTCCTGAAACTAGACTCATATATATATATATACTAATTGTTTTATAGAATTTTTGGTCGTGCCAATTAGTACTGGTTATTAGTTAAAATCTCCCCTGTTTCAGGGTTCGGATACTCTGACCCCTGTGCACTACAAATCAAATTAATTTCTGTACAGAAATCCAATGACTATGACGTTTCTTTCACCTAAAAATAGACTCAATAAGGAATCCACACATATAAATTTTGAGTCCTAATTATTTTTACACAAATTATGGTGAATTTCTAAAGTCAGAACAGGGAATTCAGAAATTACTCTAACCCTATTTCACCAAAACGTAAATATATCATAAAATACAACTCTTTTACCTATTTTGTTTCTTCCACATGAAAAAAGATTCATTACGATTCAATTATATATTTTATTCATTATCTAATTCTATCTCTACTATTTTTAGTGATTTTTCAAACTCACATCACTGCTGCTGTGTGATTCTGTTTTATAGCCAATTTCACCATTTTATGGATTTCCGTAGATTAGTTAGCACATAAAGCATACGTGTTATCAAATATAATCTCGATTAGCCACTCCAATAGCTAATAATTCTAAAACATTCCCATGCCATCCATGAGCTATATCATAAGATTATATACGCAAAAGGATTATAATGCTATACATGCCATATTCCCAAAATATGCAAGCCACGCTACCGAGATGGTCCTTTGATAGTGTGAGCGTGCCTCCGACCGTCCTGATCTCCGAGCCGGCTTGTCAAAACTACAAGGAATGGAAGGGAAGGAGTAAGCATAAATGCTTAGTAAGTTCACATGCAAATAACAAATAACTTAGCAAAGCAATTATACCAACCAACATTAGCATAATATCACTAAAACATATATCACATTTCTATTCATCATTCATCGTCTTACTACATTATTGTTGTCGTATCAAGTCTCAACCCAAGGGTTAAGTACATACCTGTCCAAAGTGTCCATTCCACAACACTTACCAATACATCACTTGCATCTTGAGTATTCTTCCATTTCACTAGAATTTTACCCGTTGAACACATTGGAATATAACTCGGATACCTGGAAAGTTTGCACATAAGTGCCACATATGTAGCCAAGCTACCATGTAACCCGCCCATAAGCAAACCCGGACTCAACTCAATGAGCTAGGGCGTTCGCATCCATAAGTGAACTCGGACTCAACTCAACGAGCTCGGATGCCTAGTTACATCTTATGAACTCGGACTAAACTCAACGAGTTCGGACGTTCACATCCATGAGTGAACTCGGACTCAACTCAACGAGTTTGGATGCCCAAATATCAAAATCTATTCCTAAGGTTCAACGGGACTTTTCTCGTTCGTACTCCTTTACCATTCTCCTTGGAATACCCATGACGATACTTCGGTAGTCTTTCACATTTATCACATAATTCATAAAATTTTTGCATGTTGTCCAACAATGACCACAAAGCATAGAATTGCATGATAACAATCATAATATCATATAAATAGCATTAAATGATTTAAAACAACGGTTATATTACAATATTTACATATGAACTTACCTCGTATGCGAAAATGGTCATTTTTATCATTTTGTCCACAACTTGGTATTTTGTCTATTTTAGCCCGAATTTCAATTTTCCTTGCTCTATCATTTGTAATATAGCCTAATTAGGACTCATATTATTCAAATCAACCCAATATCATATTTTGACAAAATTATAATTTTTCCCTTAAACTTTCACATATTTACACTTTTGCCCCAAATCTCGTAAATTAAACTTCATCCTATTTTCTTATGTTTTATGATATGCTAATCATTTTTCCCTTCTACAGCAACATCCAGTTCTCACTCTAACATGTACTTATGAACATTAGGTATTTTTACCGATTATGTCATTTTAGTCGTTTTTACGTAAAATCACTTAGCAAAAGTTGTTTAACACAATCTCAAGCTCCATATTCTACCATAAAACATCAAAATTCATGCATATCATTCATGCGTAAATTTTTAAATATAAACCCTAGCTCAAAATATTGGTAGAAACAGGTAAACCGAGCTACGAGGATTTCAAAAATGTAAAGAACATTAAAAACAGGCATTGAAATCACTTATAATCAAGGCTTAAAAGTGTTGAAACCCTAGCTATGGTGGAGAGAAAAATTTGGCAGCAACTTATGGAGGAGATGATCATTTTTGTGTTATTTTTCCTATTTTAGTTCATTTAATATCAAAATGACCAAAATGCCCTTCCTTATTAAACTTTCAAAAATTCCATCCATGTCCAATTTTTGTCTATAAACTTATAAATTGGTCAAATTGATATTTTGGACATCCTAATTAATATTTCAAAGCAATTTCATACTAGAAACTTCTAGAATGCAAATTTTGTAACTTATTCAATTTAGTCCCTAACTTCAAATTAAGCACTTTATGCATAGAATTTCTTCACGAAATTTTTACACAATCATGCAATCATATCATAGACCTCAAAATAATCATAAAATAATTATTTCTAACTCGTATTTGTGGTCCCAAAACCACTATTCAGATTAGGCCCTAATTCGGGATATTACAACTCTCCCCCCTTTAGGGATTTTCGTCCCCGAAAATCTTACCAGAAGAGTGGTCTTCATTTAGATTCCTCAATTTCATATTCGGTGCCGAGGAACTTTCACTCAGGCGGTGCCTCCAATATATCTCTTTAATTTCTCATATATTCTGAAAGCCTACGGACTCATCTCTAAATTGTTCTTAAATTTTCAACCCTTCTCAGTTTCCCTTGTCAGCTTAACATAAAACCCAGATCTCAATTTGGTTAATGGAGACTAGAATTCCAAGAAATCCAATAATCAAAGGGACCTGCACTCTTCCAAAATAATCATACAAATTTTCATCGTCGATACACAATCCAATAACATCTGAATCAAATTACAGTACATGTCATTACTCTCTGAATGAATAGGCAAATTTTCACTGTAAGCTTCATACAATTCTTTCTGTATAAGCCTCAGAATAATAATACCATGAATTAGATCCAATCTGAAATTCAACATCAGAAGTTGATCTTGACTGTGCTCTTTTAGTTTACTACTCACTATCACATTTTCCTCTCTCCGCTACGGAAATAATTCTGATATAGCCTCGAAAATAATCCTTCTCATTCTCATCCTAATATCAATATTGGCAAAGATAATTATAGTAGATCCTGATACTCGGCTTTAACCCCATCAACAACTCAAATTTTCTGTGACATTAAATGCTCTAAACTATCACATTACCTTATTTTCATGAAACACATCACCATTCATACAACAGTGCATTACTGAAAATTAGGAAATCTATACTCAATGCAGACTAGTCCAGTTCAGACGCTTTGGTTAGCAATATTCTCATCTGTCCAAACCTTTCTAACATGTAATAAACTTTTCAGCTTTCGTAAGAAGAAAACTTTATCATTCTTAGTAGCTCCAACTCATATCAAAATTTTCTAAGAGATATACGCTTCTCGTTCAGACTATTTTCCTTTTACTCGTAAAGATATGAAATTCTATTATCAGACTTAAAAAAATGATCCTAACATAATTGTCATATGAAATCTTTCAAATAAATAATTCACACAGATTAAACACCCGAGCCAATCTAAACACCGTTGAATGACATTTTAAGTAATCCTTTCTTCTAGTTACTAAACAATTCATCATGCAGCCCCTTACTATTCATTTCTTGCGCTAATCAAAACCATCTCAATTGCATTAGCTCAAGTAACCAAAAAATCTCAATTGAAGTCATTAATTATAATTGACTTACTTGAGAGAAGCAATCCACCATACCGATTGAAACTCGCACTTTTATCACTTATGCCTTTAGTGTTGTCAAATCCTTACACAGAAATTTGAGAAATTCCAATATTAAAATCACCACATTACCAAAATCAAATCAAAAGTCATGCTTGTCATGATTATCACGAGCTGAAGAGCGCACTTTAAACATAAGTCATAATTGACAAATTATGGAATAAAGATAACAAGAAAACCGAATAAAGAAATCCAGGATTGAGAAACCCAGAATAAAGAAATCCAAGATACGATACTATGCTGGAAAATCAAAAACCTAACTCATAGGAAAATATAGAAGATCTCAAAAATTCCTCAGAGAAAAGAAGTCCAAAAGAAAACATCATTTAATCCCACTGGAATCAAATATAACAAGAACAATGTATTTTCCCATACATATTTATCAAATGGAGCATTAACTAGAAGAAACAGTATCATAATATCATACATATCCTCTCATCAATTCTTATCAGACGAAATGTAATAAAATGCCCAAGCAAATACAATAATACAAATTATAAACCAGTCGGACTTCCAATGCATCCATCTAGCACCAAGATTAGAAAACATTCCCATATAACAAGAATTTCTTCAAATGATCGATAGCCATAGAATTTTTTTTTTAAGAACGAATAAATACATAGAACGTCTCAGAAGAAACTGTTAAATCTATCCAGCCGTAACTGTCACACTCAGATATTACACATTTCAAATATCATTTCCCACAACTAGTTCTGCCATCACAAATTTCATGTAAGGCCTTTCACTAAAGAAGACCAGTTCTGAATAAATTTTGATTTACATTTTTCTCGACCTTGTATCTGAGTAATTCAATTTACCAAAGTAAATTCATTCTTTAACTGGGATAGTGCATAGCTCCAATAATCTTTATATCAACCTAATACTTTTCTAGCTCTAACTTTATTTACCAACTCATTCTCAGTCTCTAATCATGTTTATGATTATTCTATCACTGACCTCTTTGGTTTCTAAACCGAAAACTTATTCAGTACAAATCTTATGAAATTCCATTATAAGCTCCACTTCGGTAAGGGGGAGGGGTTGTAGGGCCTCTGACTCGACTTTCTCATACATATACATATGACACAATTTCCATCATCATAACAACATCATCAAAATCATATCATTCATTCAGGTAGTGCATCATTCATGTTGGTTTACACAAATTTTATAGTTATCCCATTTAGACAAGTATACTTATGCATGCATCCTATGTTTTCTGGATAGCTTGACTTATCCATTCATTTACTCAAACAAATCATACTCATAACATCATATAAGGGCTAAACAATCATAGATATTTGCATCACAATCACAACTTTCATTTCGTGCATTATCATATACATATCATTACAATCATATAATTCAGTCCAAACAATTTAACATAGATAAATTCATTTCATTATAATCATTTATCTCATAAAAAATATCATTGACATTCATCAACATTCAACGTTCAATCAAGGCAATGACATTTTCATTCATATCATGATATTAGGAACCTTTACTCATACCTCTACGAATTTCTCGTTATCCCGTTCATCTTATCAAGTAAGCCAAGTGCACTACATCATAGCGCATTAAGCAAGTATGGATATTTATCACAACATGCACTTTTATCTCACGTGTTATCACATACATATATATCATAAACTTTTATTCATACTTTTCTGAATCGAGACTCATCATAATCGTAATTTTATTCAAACACCTTCACATCACATTGAACATGGTCAGTGCAACTCGGTTGGAGAGTACCTCTGTCTCAACATGACGGTGCTCATAGGTGTCGGGAGGCATCACACTATCACGGATCCGTGGCATGTATAGCTAGACTCTTACACATGCTAGGTTAGTCCGAGAACCGACTAAACCATAGCTCTAATACCACCACATGTAATGCCCCCATACCCGAGACCATCGCTGGAGTCGAGCACGAGGTGTTAACGGACATAATTCATTAATTAAACAGCTCAAACAATTTATTTTTAATATTTCCAGACAAGCTAGATAACTACATCACAGTCGCTTAAAAATTAATATCTTGAGTTCCGAAACTCGAAATTAAGATCCGTAAATTTTTTCTGAAACTAGACTCATATATATACATACTAATTATTTTATAGAATTTTTGGTTGGGCCAATTAGTATAGTTTATTAGTTAAAATCTCCCCTGTTTCAGGGTTAGGCTACTTTGACCCCTGTGCACTACGAATCAAATTTCTTTCTGTACAGAAATCCAATGACTATTCTATTTCTTTCACCTAAAATTAGACTCAAAATAGGAATCCATACATATAAATTTTGAGTCCTAATTATTTTTACACAAATTATGGTGAATTTATAAAGTCAGAACATGGAATTCAGAAATTACTCTGACCCTGTTCTACCAAAACATAAAATGTCATAAAATACAACTCTTTTACCTATTTTGTTTCTTCCACATGAAAATAGATTCATTAAGATTCAATTCCATGTTTTATTCATCATCTAATTCTATCTCTACTATTTTTAGTGATTTTTCAAACTCACATCACTGCTGCTGTGTGATTCTATTTTATAGCCAATTTCACCATTTTATGGATTTCCATAGATTAGTTAGCACATAAAGCATACGTGTTATCAAATATAATCTCGATTAGCCACTCCAATAACTAATCATCTCAAACATTTCCATGCCATCCATGAGCTATATCATAAGATTATATACGCAAAAGGATTATAATGCTATACATGCCATATTCCCAAAATATGCAAGCCATGATACCAAGATGGTCCTTTGATAGTCTGAGCGTGCCTCTGACCGTCCTGATCTCCAAGCCGGCTTGTCAAAACTACAAGGAATGGAAGGGAAGGAGTAAGCATAAATGCTTAGTAAGTTCACATGCAAATAACAAATAACTTAACAAAGCAATTATACCAACCAACATTAGCATAATATCACCAAAACATATATCAAATTTCTATTCATCATTCATATCTTACTACATTATTGTTGTCGTATCAAGTCTCAACCCGAGGGTTAAGTACATACCTATCCAAAGTGTCCATTCCACAACACTTACCAATACGTCACTTGCATCTTGAGTATTCTTCCATTTCACTAGAATTTTACCCGTTGAACACATCGGAATATAACTCGGATACATGGAAAGTTTGCACATAAATGCCATATATGTAGCCAAGCTACCATGTAACCTGCCCATAACTGAACTCGAACTCAACTCAACAAGCTTGGGCGTTCTCATCCATAAGTGAACTCGGACTCAATTCAACGAGTTCGGATGTCCAAATATCCGAATCTATTCCTAAGGTTCAACAGGTCTTTCCTCGTTCGTACTCCTTTACCATTCTCCTTGGAATACCCATGACGATACTTCGGTAGTCTTTCACATTTTTCATATAATTCATAAACTTTTTGCATGTTGTCCAATAATGACCACAAAGCATAGAATTGCATGATAACAATCATAATATCATATAAATAGCATTAAATGATTTAAAATAACGATTATATTACAATATTAACATATGAACTTACCTCTTATGCGAAAATGGTCATTTTTACCATTTTGTCCACAACTTGGTATTTTGCTGATTTTAGCCTGAATTTTGATTTTCCTTGCTCTATCATTTCAAATATAGCCTAATTAGGACTCATATTATTCAAATCAACCCAAAATCATATTTTTATAAAATTACAATTTTGCCCTTAAACTTTCACATATTTACACTTTTTCCCCAAATCTCGTAAATTAAACTTTATCCTATTTTCTTATGTTTTATGATATGCTAATCATTTTTTCCTTCTACAGCAACAACCAATTCTCACTCTAACATGACTTATGAACATTAGGTCCTTGGCTTAAAGAAATGGAAATTCATGAAATTGATCCTCAACCCACTGTAGTCGAATTTCATATAGGTCTCTATCAAGCCCTATATTTCATTTATTTCACAAATTTACCATGTACATTTTCTATTTTTCAATTTAATCTCTATTTGTCAATTTCATTAAAAATCACTTAACAAAAGTTATTTATTTAACAAAAACTGTAACACCCCGAACCCGAAACCGACACCGGAGTCGAACACGAGGTGTTAACTGGCTTTAACCCCTTACAAAATTTATTTTCCAGACACTGCCCAATCTGTGTACTAGTCGTTTTAAAAAATCATATCTTGAGTTTCGTAACTCGAAAATCAGTTTCGTAATTTTTCCCAGAAACTAGACTCATGTGCCCATCTATGTATTTTTTTCTAGAATTTTTGGTTGGGCCAATTAGTACAGTTTATTAGTCAAAGTCCCCCAAGTTGCAGGGGTCGACTACACTGACCTTTGCCCATTACGACTTGGATATCTCCCTCCACGGGGCTTCAATACTGTTGCCGTTTGTTTCTATGAAAACTAGACTCAGAGAGGAATCTGTACATATATGGTACGACCCCTAATTATCTCTGGTTAATTTATAATGAATTTCCAAAGTCGGAGCAGGGATTCCAGAAACCGTTCTGGCCCTGTCCCACTAAAATCTGAATATCTCTTAATATACTGCCCATATGATCTTTTCGTTACTTCCTCATGAAAGCAGACTCATCGAGCTTCGATTACATAATTTATTCATCAATTAATTCCACTCCCACTATTTTTAGTGATTTTTCAATCTCATGACACTGTTGCTGCCAGCATCTGTTACGAAAGTAACTAGGTCCATTTCATGCCTACCCTTGATCCACTTCAATCTAACATTCGTGCCATTTTCGCATGGCTTAAAGTTTACATGCCATAATTCAAACACAACGTACTAGCTTATACATGCCAAAATGATCTTCTAACACACTAAGAAGAAAGTACCAAAACTTGCTATCCGGTGTGATGACTTCGATGACGGCCCGACCCCGCAATAATAGATGAGTCCAAGCAACCTATAATGGGTGACAAGGAAACATCGAGTGAGTTTATAACTCAGTAAGTCATAAGCAATGCACTACCATCTATCAACAACATTATCACCAGAGGAAACAAAATGGAACGAGACAATTTACTCCATCCATACCGAACCATACCATAGTTCCTCCAACCTATCAATTCAATTTCATATCAATTCATGCATTCACATTCTATATACTCATCAATAGGACATTGAAGCAATTTCATAAATCGATTTATTTTCGTTACAATCAAACGACTATACGGCCTTTCACCCATCCTACGATAAATTTTATGTACGTGACTTCAAGTATATTTGTCACATAGGTTCGAACTTACCGAGCTCAACACCAAGTATAAGCATAGCACCTATTAGCCACGTACTCAAGACACTTACCCGACCCGCTGTCCGCGATCGACTCAATAGTGTCGCACACATAGTGTCCATAATGATTCACGAATGTATATTGAGCCCACACACTCAGTGCTATATAATCAACTCGCACACTTAGTGCCACAGAATCAAATCGCACACTTAGTGCCACATAGTCAGACTCGCACACTTAGTGCCGCATGGTCAATTCGCACGCTTAGTGCATCATATTCATTTCGCACACTTAGTGCAACATAGTCGAATCGCACACTTAGTGCTGTACAATTTAATCCCGCGCACTTAGCGCCAATCTCATGGTCATAAATGGTTATCCCGCACGTTTAGTGCCGAGATCAACAACTCAGTACATCTTACCTCTTTTCATTCATTCAACAATTTCATCATCACATACGTACATGCAAATATATATATATGTATATTTATTCATTCCAATCAGCATCAATACATACACATTATGACCATTTGAAATAATACCCACTACATGCTTAATGACTTACCTCGTGTTGGGTAAGATGGTTCCAACTCGGCTACTCGATAACCTTTTCTTTGCCTTTGCTCGATTCACCTCCTTGAGCTCCTTGAGCTAAATCAATAATTTAACTAGTTTAACCACTTTGCTAAATATTTACAATCCAATTTCACATGTATATGTATGTTAGTATATTCGGCTAATAACCTCATGCAACTACCATGTCATCAAAAATCTAATCACACATGCACATGCATTAGGTAAGTTACCTTTGCTAATTTTAAACCCAACATCACACAAGCTCTCAAGAGATGGCCGAATGCCTCTTTTGCTACCCAACTAATCATTCAACAATTCCATCATTGGTCAAGCACATATTCGGCTAAAGAAATGGCAATTTTAGCAACCTTCGATTTAGTACTTAACCTTTACCACATATCAAATAACTCATTTCCTTACTCATGTGACCACGTATATTCGGTCATGCATACACACATAAAATCAATTTGGAGACTCTATCAATCCAACATACATTCGGCACCTTCATCCACCATTCTACCAAGCATGTAATATTCAAACACAACCAAACTCACATTCGGCCCTAGCTCATAACAAGGTAGCCGATTCTCCCTTTTTTTTTTTATAGTTCAAACACTCCTCTATCATCATTCACCTAACTTTAACATGAAACAACCAAACTCACCATTTCTCATCCAAATAACATGAACAACAACCATTCCTTGAACACTTTCTCATGACCGATTGCTCATGTTATCAACAAGATTCAAGATTTGAACATGGGCTATTTAAAACATGCATGCATCTCAAAGACAACATCAAACATACCTTGGTCTAAAGGACCACCTTGGCCGAATCTTGCTTCCTCTTCTTCCTCTAGTTAGAACAATTGCAAAAGAAAGAAAATATGAACACTCCTTCTTCCCTCCTTATTAAGCATTCAAACTCCCTCATTTTTCATGCCACAACATCAAACACTCTCCCTAAGCAAGCAATGGTCGAATCCCTCCCAAGTTCTTTTCTCCCCTTCTTTTTCTTGGTTTTTCGGCTAGGTGATGGCAAGTATGACACCCATTTTTTTTGTTCCCTTTTCTATTATTAATCCCATCATTTGTTCACCAAAGAAACATTTTAAATTAGAATGAGTGGAGCATTATCACTCCTTGGCCGGCCACCATGAATTTTATGGGCAAATTGACATGCAAAGCCATGCTTCCTCAACCTATTATTAATTAATCCTTATAATTCATCTATCATCTTTCCTAACTTCGTCAACTAGGTCCTTTTTGAATGAATTCACAATCCTAATGCTAACATTAAGCATTTAATTTCTCATACATTCACTGTCACACAACAATTTATGCAATTAAAACACGAAAATAAATTTTTGGCTCGGTAATGTGGTCTCGAAACCACATTCCGACCAGGGTCTAATTTGGGTTGTCACAAAAACTAATCATTTTATTCCAAAAATCATCAAAACTCATACATATTCATTAATGGAAAACCCTAATAGTTTAACAGTTTCACAAATTAATCCCTGGGCTAGCTAGATTAAGCTATAACTATCTCAAAAACATAGAAGTTATTAAAAACAAGATGAAAAATTACTTACATGCAAGGTATTATATCTAGCCGAATGTTCAAGCTTCAAATATGGCTTCTTCTTCCAAAATTTTTGGTGGTGAAGACTAAACCAAGAAGATGACAACACCTTTTACATGATTTTCTTTATTTATTTACCAAAGTACTTAATTAACTTTAAATTTAAAATAATTAAAACATCAATCTCATGTCCATCTTTGTCCACTAATAAAATGGTTTAATTATAACATAAACCCTCTAACCATTTAATATAATGACTATTAGATCCCTTTAACTTATAGAACTCAAGTTTAGCACTTATTGTAATTTAGTCCTTTTTATCAAATTAAGCATGTAAACGCTAAAATTTCTTAACAAAATTTTTATATGATACTACTTTCATGTTGTAGACAATAAAATATTAATAAAATAAATATTTTAATGTCAGATTTGTGGTTCCAAAATAATTGTTCTGATTTTACTATAAACGGACAGTTATAGTGATAACTCTTGACTTAAATCAAACTATGTTTTCATAGTGATAATATGTCATCCAACAGAGTCGATTCCGATAAAGTAGAAAATAATGCACAAGCCTCCATTCATGGGGCAGTTTCTAGTGGTAGTAAGCCCGTATCTGAGGGCTGGGAAGGAGAGGCTAAAGAAGCCTTCTTCTAGATGATATCCGAATGGTTTATAGAGTTCGTGAGCGCGAACCCAATGGTTTAATGACCTCCACTAGCACCCATACCCCAACAATTACCAAGAGTTCCTCAGGGTTTGGAACCAATGTGAGTGAGGAAGCCTCTAGTTGATAAAATTTGAAAGTATGGTGTAACACCCCAAACCCGGCCTAGACGTTATGGCTAAATCTGGCGGTGTCACATTGAAATGTTTTTCAAAATCGTGTGCTCATTGAAAAATCCTTCTTACTATTTAAAACTTGTGTAAAGTCTCAGTTTGTGTTTGTCCAAAACCTGGTTCATTGAAAAGTTAATCGCTTTTAAAAACATTTTTAATCTCGTTAAAAATCTCTTTCAGTTGTGGTAGTTAATTTAAATTAAAGAAGTTTAGAACATATGTTTTTGAAAATAGTCATTGGTTTGAAAACTGGTTTTTTCCTAGTCTAGTAGTTTAAGGTAAGAAATCAAAGCCCAAATAAAAGTTAAAACCACAAATTGCCTTATTACATAACCAAAAACCCAATATGAAATTTAAATAAATAAAATCAAAAGTATAACATCAGCAATCGTGTGGCCACCTCCAAGTCCTTCGCAGCTCCAAATCGTCTAAGGCTAAGGATTACCTGTACAGTTAAAAGAAAGAGTGAGTTTACAAAAACTCAGTGTGTAGTCCTTTAAAATACAAATAGTCAGATATACGGTATGCAGAAACAGACTGGGCCTGAGCCTATCACAGACACAGTATCAGGTTCGCTTTAGCCCATTAATAGAATCAAGTGGGCCTAAGCCCATTACAGAATTAGTATCAGATGTAGATATGCAGACAGAAACCCAGCCCAATCCAACCAATACACCACCCGTACCAACCAACACACCTTATAGGGGTAAAACCGACCTACCCAGCCAACACACCAAGCTTAGCACCGATTGTGGCACTAACTAAACAAGAAGGCTCAGCACCGTAGACAGAATGGATAAAAGCAATAAGTATCACAGCAACGCTGCCAGTTAGCAGAACGGCTAAAAGCCATAAGCAGAAAGGCAGAAAGCCTTGAACAAAACGGCTACAAGCCATACACTTCCTCCATCAATATTAACCCAACCCCATGCAAGATGACATATCATAGTAACATACGTGAATGGAGGATTTCATGCTCGGTATAAATCATATAAATTTCATACATACATCAGTCAACCTACCACTAGGGGTGTAACCATCATTTCCTCAGTTAGGGGTAAAATGATAATTTTACCCTAGGGATATTTTGGTTATTTTACCAATATTGGGGTCTCGATATTATTACGACTAGAGGTGTGCATGGTCCGGGCCACTCGACCTGACCGAAGGCCCGCCCGAAATGTGGAAAGGTTTGGGCAAAAATCTAGGCCCAAAAAATAGACTTGGGCAAAAAAATAAGGCCCATTTAAGAAATGGGCTGGGCCTCGGGTAAGGCATTTTTGACCCGAGCCCTGCCCGAATTCACTAAATGACAAAAAAAATCTATTTTTTAATATTATTTTCTTATTGTTTTCTACCTATTTTGCTACTATTTTACTATTATGTTGCTACTACTTTGTTGTTATTGTTTGGATATTGTATAAAACTTATTTTATTGTTAATTTTTTTATTATTTTAAAGACATTTGTTAATTTTGTTATTATTTTAGAGACATTTGCTTGTTAAGTTGCATCTATTTTAGTGTTATTTAAGTATACATATTTTTTAAAATTTATTTTCAATTTGTTGAAAAATATTTATTTTGTTGTTTTTTGTATTTTTCATGGTTTATATATATTTTAAAATAATATAAACATTAATATGGGCGGGCCGGGTCAGACCCGAGTTTTAAAATTTTTATTCGAGCCAGGCTTGGGCAAAATTTTAGGCCCATATTTCAGGCCAGGTCGGGGCCGAGCCTAGGAAATGGGCTTAAATTTTTAGTTGGGCCTGGCCCAAGCCTGGCCCTGCCCGGCCCATGCACACCTCTAATTATGACCTCCTAGAAGGTCTATCGTCACTTCGAGTGACTCAGATAACGTATATGGCCAGAACAGTGCATATGGCCCTAAAAATTACTAATGGGCCCAAGTGGGCCCACACGTTCATATGGCCCATTTAGTCTAGATTTACATATGGCATCGCAAGCCTCAAAAACCAACCTATCAATGATCACTTATCAATGATTTTACCCATGTAGGCCCATAAGCCCATAACGGCCCCAGTCCACGAAAATTCACGTGGGGGCCTCTGCAGTCTGCTACTCATGATTTGGGGCTCGGTTCACCCCACCCGAATGTCGAGGTTCTAGCATTTCGGCTTTTTGGCTTTTTTCGATTCACAGTTAAACAGAGTTGTAAATATACACATTTTCGGCCCTTTGAAAGTAAAAGATTTCGATGTATAGTTACACACCTTTTTTGGAATAGCGCAGAAATCTCCCAGTACCAACCCTACATCAATCAATGTTTTCAGTTAATGTCAATACCTTTTACTAACACTTAATCCCAAAAGAATGGCATTGACACTCACCTTAACCAAAGTGTGATTCGGTCCGCTTGTAATGTTAATTGAAAGATGACTACACCCTTTCCTATCAAAACGCTGTAATAACCAAGGAATCCATTAATAAAAAAACTCATGATCTAGAACTTGAATCTATTTTATTGCTTAAAAAAAACCCAAATCCAAAGATAGGGCATTCGGCCAACCCCAAAGTGCTAGACCAAAATGCTTACCTTAAATTGCGTCGTAAGAAAACGGTTCTGGTGACTACCTTCAGAAACTTCACCAAAAACCTAGAATCCAACAACCACCAACCCAAAAGGAAGAGATCATGATTTTGGCAACCCAAGTACATGAAGAGAAATAGGTAATCGATTTTTAGAAAAGATAGAAGAACGTGTTTGAACACATATAACTATAACAGAAAAAAAAGAGAGAGAACCCGCGAGTACCTACTAGTTTGGAAGAAGAGAAAAGAAATCAGCCAAGAATCGAATACAAAGGGTATGTTGAAAGGAAAAGCAATGAAGAGATTAAAAAGGCAATTGATTGGGGGAGAACTGAAAAGAAATCGGTATAGTGAAAGAGATGATGGTAAGGGAAGCGATTGGGACAAAAGATGGAGAAGAGATATTCGGCTACTACTCAAGAAATTAGAAAAAAGAAAACGAGGGCAAAGAGGATACAAAGATAGTATATTCAGCCAGGAAAAAGAGAAGTAGAAACAAAAGTGAACGAAGAAAACTGTCAACAAAGGTTGCATTCGACAACACCAATTAACTTCCCAAATGGTCAATTCCATGACACCAATAACACAAAACGGTGAGAAAAAAGAGATATCTTTCAGCATTAAGAGTCACAAACAAAAAATGACCAAAAATCACCAAAATGAGAGGAGAAACATCTCATAGCCGAATTTTCATCCTCCAACCCCCCAATCAGCTACAACTCTCCCTAATTTGAAATTCATGATTCTCTCCTAAAATCTCTCCCTTTATCCCTCCTTGATTTACTCATTGAATCACTCTTCACCACTCTCCACAACTTCCCCATCAGAATTTCACTGTAACACAACCATTGGCCAAAACCAACTGCAAACTAAATACCCTAATTGTACTGCTCCATACTCGAACCTCAAACCTTGAACACCATTCCACACGCCACTACCACTAAGCCACAGGCTCTTTTGTATCACATTTTATCTTCAATTAAATATAAGGTCTATAGGCCAAAGTCCAGGTTCTTTTAAAAGAAACACCGAAAAATAATTGCAAGAGCCAAGACTTGAACCCAGGCTCCCTTGCAACCTTAATGATGCCACAACCACTAGACCATATGCTTCCTTGTTTCATTGTTTTAACACAGAAATTTAAAAGGCCTACTTCCAAGCATCTAGGGTTTTATTCACTTAAAATCAAAATTTTTTCTAAAGCCCAGGTTTGCACCTAGGACTTCTTCAATACTCCTAGACACTCCCAAATCACTTAACCATTAGAGTAGACAATTATTTATGTACATAAACTTTGATGCATAGTTTCCTAACCGATGCCTTGCTCAAGGCCCAATACTTCTAGGCCAAAATTTTGGGGCAATACATATGGGGTTGAAGAGTTCCATGGTACAATCGAAGATGGTTTACTAATAGTGAAGTTATGAATAGAAAACACAATTAGGGTTTTTGATGATTTGTCTTGTACACCGATTAAATGCTTGAAATGTGTTGTTTCTCTGTTGAAAGACTCAACTTATCAGTGGTGGAACACATTGAATGGTAGTATCAAGGGATCATGTAAATTGGAAATTCTTCCAAACAGAGTTTAGAAAGAAATACTTAAGTTAGAGGTTCCTTGATAAGAAACGTAAGGAATTTCTTGAATTGAAATAAGGTTGAATCATGGTGACTGCGTATAAGAGAGAATTTGTATGACTTAGTAAATATGCTCGAGAGTGCATACCATTTGAGGCTGTTATGTGCACACAGTTTGAAGATAGTCTAAATAAAGATATTAAGTTGCTAGTTGGGATTCTTGAGTAGAAAGAATTCCTAAATTTGGTTGATAGAGCACAAAAGGCTGAGGAACTTAGTAAGGTAAAAAGAAAAGTCAAATTTGAGGCTCATGATTTGGGAAAAAGACTTATGGAAAATCATTCTCGTCTTCATTGAAGAAGTCAAAAGAATTTCATAGTCGTTCGTTATCTTCGGTGGATTATTATCGAAGAGATAGATGGAAGCAACATTCGAATTCAAAACCTTAGGCGACATCAGTAGCAGCTGTGGGCAGTGTCAGGAATAACAAGCCTGAATGTTAGCAGTGTGATAGACAACACTTCGGTGAATGTAGATTGAAAGACGAGTCATGTAACAGCCCACTTCTCTAAAGTGTCAGAATAGTGGTTTTCGGGCCACAAATATGAGGTGTGAGTCTGTAAATATTATTATTTAATATTTACGAGTAATATATAGTATAATGATAAAATTTGATATAAATTATTTGTGTTAAATGGAAAAACAATTGGGTTCAAGTGGTAAGACCCTAAAGTCAAGTGATTTTAGAAAATGAGATAACGAGACCTCATTTCTATAAACTAAGCCTTAAATATTTTATTAAATATTTACATAGTGTTATTAAGGTTGTATTAAAGTTTTGTTAAGAAATTTTGATGTTTAAAAGGTTAATTAGGTGGAAAGGACTAAATTAAAAAAGGTGCAAAAGTTGAATGCTATTAGTTAAATGGATTTAATATATATGAAAAGGTAAATTCATGGACATGTTTGGCAATTATACCATATTTAATGTGAGTGGATATTCATGGACAGGTTGCATAGTAAATCTTATAAATTTTAAAGGTTATATTAGTTATTAATTAATATAAACTAAAATAAACTTAACCTAAAATTATCATCTTCATTCTTCATTTTCTTCAACCGATTGGCTATGGTGAGTGAAGGAAAAGCATTCGGCCAAATAGTTTTGGGGCGCACAGTAAGTTTTTTTATCCGACTTTTAATGATTTTTATGTTTTTAGACTCAAATTGGCTTATTTTAGCTAACCCGGGGATCAATTTGTTAAATTGTTAAATATTTAGAATTTTTCCATGGATTAAATTGTGATATTCTTGAAATTTTATGATAGATTATAAAGCTTGGTTGGTAAATATAAATATTTTGTAATGTAGTTTTTGGTAATTGTAATGTTTAAAGACTAAAATGTAAAAATAGTAAAAGTACAAGGACTTGATGTGAAATAACAAAAAATATGGGTTGTAGTAAGGTTCCAATAAATTCGGCGAAGCTTGAAATTTAGTAAAAATGGTTAATTTGCATGTTTTAGGCTAAGGGACTAAATTGGATAAAAGTAAAATGTTAGGGGCAATTTTGTAAAATATCAAAAAAGACCTAATTGCATAAAATGAATTGATTTTTTGATGTTTGGATTAATGAAATGAATGGAATTATTAATTTAGATCAAGAACGAGTGGAAAATCAAGGAGAAGAGAAAATTACCAAATGGCTCCTATATTTAGTCATTGCTGCAATTTACCCAGGTAAGTCGTATAAACTATAATCATTATAATGTTAATTAAATTAAATGTTTACTATGTTGTTTTTAATGTAAATGAACCATATATATGTGAATGTATCCATATTATGATGAATTGATGGATATCAAGTCCTGGTTGAACCTTAGGAATTCATAAGATACAAATGACATGTCATTAGAGATTTCATGTTTCGAGTGCTAGTCTTGAATGTCCTACTGGTGGCTAAGGTCTTGCATTTGTTGTAGATACTCCACAACTCATGTGAGCAACATCATGTAGCTTACATTCCGACCCATAGCTCGTGTGAGTAGGCCCATTTCACAGCTCGTTTGAGCAATGATGTAAAGGAAAGGTTACGGTTATATGTTTAAGCACACTTCGTGTAAGCTTTCCCAAGTATCCGATGATATTTTAAGTGGTTCAATGGGCATAAAAAGGAAAAGAATGGTAAGTGTTCAAATGAACTATATCATGTATTTATGAAAAGGATTGAAATGGTAAGTTTCCAAATAGAAATATGCTTATGCTCATGAAAAGGCAGTACAAATCAAAAGATGTATTTTTTTTATGAAATGGCTTATCATGTGTGTAACGACCCATATTTCACGGGCACCGAAAAAGTGAATTTAGGGCCTCCGTCTTAGGAAAACGAATTCGCAAATATTTATTAAAAATATTTACGAAGTTAGTTATGGGTTGAATTAGATTTTGATTAGGTGAATTTAGTTTAATTAGAAGTAATTATTAAAAATGACTAAATTGAATAGAGCGTAAAAGATTAATTTTAAAATAGAGAAAAATGACAAGGGAATAAATTAATAATTAAACCAACTTAGTGACAAGTGTAAGATAGAGAATAAATACATGTGTATTTAAATTATTAGTACAAATGTATGTTATATATATTTTTACTTATAAATTAAGTAAAAGATATTTACTTATTACTTATAATTATTATTATTATTATGTCATATTATAATTTACAAATGGTGACAATTGCATGGTGATAAATTAACACATGTGTACATGTGTGTATAAATACACATGTATTATTTTTATTTGTTATTATATAGATATTTTATAATTAAATATCAATTAAGTAAATAATGTAATAAAATAAAGGATAAAAGAAAAAGAATAGAAAAGGATACAGGGAAGTCACAAATTTAGGGTAAGGAAAGAAATGAAAGAAAAGAAAAAGAGAGAATTAGAGTTTTAGTGCTTGAAGTTTTAATTGGTAAGTTTAATTAAGCCATTTTCTTAAGATTTTGATGTTGTTGAAATCATAGAGTTGAATACTTTTGAGTTTATGTGGAAATATTGAAAATTATTAGATTTTTAAAAAAGGTTTATGTTGCGCAAATGATGAAATTATGGATTAAATTGATAGAATCATTTATTAGAATTGATTAGAGGACTAAATTGTAAACTAGGCTATTAGTTTTGAGTTTATAGGCTAAATTGAATGAAGTTTGAAATTATGGTAAAATGATGAAAATTTGATGGTTATATTGAAGTTTTGATGGAAATTGAATAAGAAAATGATGTGAATTGTAAAAAGGAAGAAGATGAAAATGGTTAGGACCAAATTTGGGATTTAGGTAAAAGTTGCATGAAAAGTTATTATTTTATATAAAATATTTGTGTTATTAATTAATTGTACTTATGCTAATTTTTGTAGCAAACAAGGAAACCGAGATGTCGAATACGAAGGGAAAGGAAAAAGTGATCGAAGAATAGCTCGAGAAAAATATCAGTTTGTACTATCATAATTTAAGTTATTTCTTATTAAATGTTTAATTTTAATATATATGTATGGAATTTGAATGTGAGGTAAGTATTGATATTTAAGTTGAATGTGAATTGGATTTATTTGATGAATAAATATATGTATGTGAAATTGAATTGTATGATTGAATTGAGTAATGTTGGTATACATATGAATTTGAATTGAGAAATATGTGAGAAAATATGGTCAAAGTGCAATTGATGTGAATTGACTGAAATAGAGGAAGTAATCCGATACCTTATTAACTAGTCAGGCTTAGTGGATATAGTTTGCATGCCATAGGATTGGAAAAGTTCAAGAATACTTCCAATTCAAGTCGATGAGACATTTGGTGTGTCATTATCGCTTCGGATAGATTCGATGAGCCGTTGGTAGCCACTTTGCTTCGGCTTAGCTGATGAGACGTTGGTCGTCACTTATTTGCTTCGAACTATCCGATGAGGCGTTGGTCGCCATTTTGGTGTGTTTGGTTGGATCCGTGTATCCGCCAAAGTCCGAGTCATGTTAATAGGGGAAAATAAGTGAAATAATAAAATCACATGAATTTGATTAATTTAGCTATTGAATGAAATGAGAAAGTGATATTGTAAGATGGAATGTGAGATGAAATTTGTAAAGAGATTGAAGGTATGAACCAAAGGTTCATGAAGTGTTCATATTTGAAATGTGAATTGAATAATTATATGTGGTTGAGAGGTGAATCAAAGGTTCGTGAGTTATTTGAAATCTCATTGATGATTTATTGGATCTATCAGTGGAAATGATATAATGGAAATATGATAGTTTGGTATGAATTTATATATATGATTTGTATGTATGATTTGCTAATTATCTATGTATGTTATGATATTTTATTGTTGTTATAATTTGAACTATGATAATACCACTGAGTATTTCCAATACTCAGCGTACGGTTGTTTCCCATGCACAGGTTAGGTAAAGCTGAAGTTTAGTCAAGCATCCGAGTCAATCCCGACCTCAGTTCAATTTTGGTGATGCATCTATCTTCTAGAAATGTGGCATGTACTAGGTTTGGTGTTTTTCACATGTAAATGTTTTATATTTTGAATGTAAATGTGGCGCATAATCCTTAAGAGGTAATGAAATGAATGGATGAAAATTTTCTATGTTTGAAAGGTTTAATGAATGTTATTTGATCATGATTTATAAATAAATGTTTTGGGCATGAATTATGTGTGTTTAGTATGTGAAAATAGCTTAAAAATAGTGAAAAATTAGGTTTTCACACGGCATAGTCACATGGGCGTGTACCCAGGCCGTGTGGCAAAGTCAGACTTGCCCACAGGTTAGTCCCATGGTCGTGTGAGTAAGTCAGATCTACCGACGGGCTAGCCCCACGGCCATGGGAGCCCCACGGCCAGGCCACACGGGCATGTCCCAAGCCACACAGGCGTGTGCCCCTATTCTCAAAGAAAAGTTTCCAAAGTTCCTGGATTAATCGTAAAATACTTTCTAAGTATATTTTGGGCCTCTTAGGCCGATATTAGGGTCTTAAAGGTGGAATTTAAGAAATTTTAAATTGAAATATAGATTTATGACTCGGTGTTGTTTGTTATTAGTTTTTAATTCTGGTAATGCCTCATAACTCTGTCCTAGCGACGGGTTAGGGTTAAGGGGTGTTACATTTTATTGATATCAGAGCTATTAGGTTTAGCCGATTCTTGGACTAAATCGAGCTCGTAAGTGAGTCTAGAAGTACGTGCCACAGTCAAGTCAAAACTGAGTCGGGATTTTTGGATGCTAACCTGTCTAATTGTTTTTGTTTATAGATTAAAGATGTCTGATGAACACCTTGATGATATAAATAAAGAAATGTTCACTGGGGATGAAGAGTCATATGATTTAGATGAAACGGAGTCAGCTACTCCCAGTGTAAATCTAGTTAGAAACCAACCCTCTATTGTAGAAAGAGAAGAAAAAGGTAGAAATGAATTTGAATTAGTAAAAATATTAGCTGATGCTCTCGAGCGAGCAGTGGAGCCTATACCTGCTACTACAACTGTATCTGTTCCTAGACGGGCCCCAATTAAGGAACTAAGAAAATATGGTGCCACAGAATTCTCAAGTCTAAAAAGAGTTATCCATCCATAGCTGAAAATTGGATGGAGTCAACCAAGAGAGTATTGCAACAACTAGAATGCACCCCTTGGGAAAGTCTGTTATGTGTTGTATCATTATTACAAGGGGAGGCTTATGTATGGTAGGAATTAGTGGTTCGACATTTACCAAAGAATCAGATAACTTGGGATCTATTTCAAAAAGAGTTTCAAAAGAAATATATTGGAGAAATGTAGATCGAAGACAAGAAGCAAGAGTTTTTGACAACAAGGTGACATGTCAGTAATAGATTATGAGAGGGAATTATTGAAACTTAGTAGATACACCTTAGAGTTTATTCCAACTGAAGCTGACAGTTGTAAATGATTTTTACGGGGTCTGCAAGATGAGATCAAATTACAGTTGGTATCTCAATGTATCATTGAATTTGTTGATTTGATTGAGCAGGTCAAGATGGTAGAGCAAGTCTTAGGATTTGACAAAAAGTCCGAAACTTCTAAATTGGTTGGGAAATGTATGGGAACTGCAAGTTCGAACCCTTTACCTAAAAGATCCAGGGATTCCTAAAGTGGATGGAGATCCAGTTTTAGATCAGATAAAAGAGAAAAGAGTCAGCGGAAACAAACTACAATATCCATCGGTAGTGTAAGAGGTCCGTCCCGAGATGTTAATATTCCAGATTGTGAACGTTGCGGGAAAAAGTACAGAGGTAAATACTGGAGATTGACCGGAGGGTGTTTTAAATGTGGATCTACAGACCATTATATTAAAGATTGCTCGAAGAATGATAGTTCTACACCTGTGACATCACAGAGATCGATCTCTACTGCTAGAGGCAGAGGATCAGGCAGAGGTGGATTAGTATCTAGATGAGGAGGTACGAGAAAAGGGAATGACATAGTGACCCAACAGTCTGAAGCTAGAGTGCCTGCTAGAGCATATATGGTCAGAACCCGCGAAGAAGCTGATGCTCATGATGTGGTAATAGGTATATTTCTATTATATTCTGAGCCTATTCATGCTTTAATTGATCCTGGATCTTCACATTTCTATATTAATTCAAAATTAGTTGAATCGGGAAAATTAAAGTCTAAAATATCTAGAGTGTCTATTGAGGTGTCGAGTCCGTTGGGGCAAACAGTATTAGTGAACAAGGTCTATCCAAGATGCTCGTTGATTATACAGAATAAAACTTTTCCGGTTGACTTGTTAATTATGCCATTTGGGGATTTTGATATAATACTGGGAATGGACTGGTTATCTAAACATGGAGTGATTTTAGACTGTTATAAAAAGAGATTCAGCATTCAGACAGCGAGTGAAGGTCGGGTTGAAGTAAATGGTATTCGTACTAGTGGGCCAGAATGAATTGTTTCAGCAATAAAGGATAGTAAATTACTTCAGCAGGTTGTTCAGCATATTTGGCATATGTTATTAATTCAGATTTAGCTGGAAGCCAGTGCGATAAAATTCAGACAGTTTGTGAGTTTCCTGATGTATTTCCTGAAGAATTACCGGGCTTACCGCCAGATAGTGAGGTCGAGTTCGCTATTGAGGTTTATCAGGGCACAGCTCAAATCTCTATACCTCCGTATCAGATGTCACCTACAGAGTTAAAAGAGCTGAAGATACAGTTGCAAGATTTATTAGACCGTGGTTTTATTCGATCGAGCATATCACCATGGAGAGCTCCGGTATTATTTGTTAAGAAGAAAGATGGCTCGATGCGACTCTGCATTGACTATAGACAGTTAAATAAGGTCACAATCAATAACAAGTATCCACTTCCTCGCAATGATGAATTGTTTGATTAGTTGAGAGGAGCTTCTGTATTTTCGAAGATAGACTTAAGTTTAGGCTACTACCAGTTGAAAGTAAAAGGAAGTGACGTTCCAAAGACAGCTTTCCATACAAGGTACGGTCATTATGAGTTCTTAGTAATGCCATTCGGGTTGACAAATGCTCCAGCTGCTTTTATGGATCTCATGAATCATATCTTTCAACCATATTTAGACCAGTTTGTAGTAGTTTTTATTAATGATATACTAGTTTATTCGAAGTCAGATTCAGAGCATGATCAGCATCTCAAGATTGTACTACAGATATTACAGGAAAAACGATTGTATGGAAAGCTCAGCAAATGTGAATTTTGGTTGTCAGAGGTTGTATCCTTGGGTCATGTAGTATCTGCAGATGGAATCCAAGTTGATTCAAAGAATATTGAAGCGATTGTACAGCTGAAACCACCAAGAAATGTATTAGAGGTACACAGTTTTCTTGGTTTAGCTGGGTATTATAGAAGATTTGTAAATGGATTTTCGAAGATAGCTTTGCCGATGACCAAACTGCTACAAAAGAATGTACCATTTGTATGGGATGATCAGTGTCAAGAAAGTTTTGAAAAGTTGAAGCAAATGTTGACAGAGACACCAATTTTGACGTTACCAGAATCAGGAAAGGATTTTATTGTATACAGTGATGCTTCATTAAGTAGTTTGGGCTATGTACTGATGCAAGAGGGGAAAGTAATAGCTTATGCATCTCGTCAGTTAAAACTACATGAGCATAACTATCCAACTCATCATTTGGAGCTAGCAGCAGTGATTTTTTCCTTGAAGACTTGGAGACACTACTTATACGATGAGAAATGCTATATTTATATGGATCGTAAAAGTTTGAAATATATCCTCTCCCAAAAAGAATTGAATTTGCAACAGAGATGGTAGATTGAGCTTCTAAAAGATTATGACTGTGTTATAGACTATCATTCAGGAGAATATAATGTAGTGGCTGACGCTTTGAGTAGAAAAGCTGTAATTGATTTGAGAGCAATGTTTACATGGCTCAGTATCTATGATGATGAGAGTTTGATAGCTGAATTGAAAGTTAAACCAGTGATGTTCTACCAGATTAAATCAGCTCAATTGAAAGATGATAAATTTTTGAAGAAAAGAGAGATGATACAGACTGGTACGATCGAAAATTTCAGCATTGATGCACATGGATGCTTAAGGTACCGAGATCGAGTTTGTGTTCCTACTAAATCTGAATTGAAAAAGCTAATACTCCGAGAGGCACACGATGGTTCATTTGCTTTACACCTGGGAGGCATAAAGATGTATCATGATCTACGAGATTTGTATTGGTAGCCCTGAATGAAAAGAGATATAGTTGAATATGTTGGTAAATGTCTTACACGTCAGCGAGTAAAGGCAGAACATCAGGTTCCTACTGGGTTACTTCAACCAATACGTATTCCTGAATGGAAATGGGATCGTATCACAATGGATTTTGTTATAGGATTACCACTGTCGGCAAGCAAAAAGAATGCTATTTGGGTAATAGTTGATCGGCTTACAAAATCAACTCACTTTATAGCAGTCAGAATAGATTGGTCATTGCAAAAGCTTGCAAAAGTGTTGTAACACCCCAAACTCGACTCAGACGTTATGGCCGAATCCGACGTGCCATATTAAAGTTTAAAAAAAAACACGCTTTGTTTTAGTGTTTTAATAAATTGTCTTTTGTTAAGCTTATCCAAGCGAATGGAAGCTGTGCACCAGGTAGGTATCCAAAAACAGAGGAGGTGAGCCATGCAGGCTGCTTAAGTACCAAGCTCTTCGATTGGATCCAATCCTAGACATGCCCACAACCATTACTACACTTTGATAACTGAGTTGAAATTCATTTGAGTAGATATCTTTGATAAACTGATTAATCGTGTCGTTACGTTATTCTGAAAACGAGTATCATTTTGAAAACACACTCTAAGTCTAGCCCATTTGAAGTATTATCAGAAATATTTAGAGTTATTAAAAATAAAATAATCCCAGAAAGAGAATAAAGTTAAAATGGCCTTATTACAACCCTAAAAAAATTAAATAGTAATTAAGATAAACTAAAGAAAACCAGTTACTTATTTTAAAGTCCAAAAGCGATCACCGTGGCCACTCTGAATCCCCTCCGGCTCCAAGTCCCCACATCAAGGCTCACCTGTAAGGTTAAGGAAGGGGGGTGAGTTTGGAAACTCAGTGTGCAACAAGCCCCTTTCAGAGCCCAAACCAATATTAGCATACTGGGCCTAAGCCCAAATTCAGTCTCAACATATACTGGGCCGAAGCCTTTTCATAATTCATATCACTGGGCTGAAACCTTTACTGCAAACAGTACGGCCCACAGGCCTTTTTCAATAACACTTGCAATATCAATGAACATATGCAAGCCTATTTGGGGAGACTTCTCAACCCACCATCCGCTACTCTCCACCCGTACCAACCAAGCTCTCCATGTGGGGAATAACTCAACCCACCCAACCAAACTCTCCACTGGCAGCATAGCTGCTTTATCATATAACTGGAGGCCTAGCCTCTTTTAATAACTAGGGCAAAGCCCTTTTCGGTAAACTAGGGCAAAGCCCTTTTAACACTTCCTCCATTCATATAAAACCCAACCCATGCATATATGAATATATCATGGCATAACATGTGCATATCATGGCATATCATGTACAAATCAGTATTACATGCATCTTAATTATAGCACATCCCTAGGGGTATAACGGTCATTTTCACCTAGGGGAAAAATGGTCATTTTCACATTATAAGGGTAATTTCATTATTTTATCAATTGTTAGGGTTTTCTATACTTATTGTCAGTTATCAACAATTTCAAGTGTTTAAACAGCGATTCTAGCCCATTCCTAGCAAAACCGAGTTATTGGGCCAAAAATCCCTAATGGGCCCTACTTAGCCGACCTAGTCATCTAGGGTCATTTAGCCTATATTCCATAACGATATTAACTATCTCAATGTGCAATTTATCTAGATTTCATTTTCTACCAAAACTTACCCAAATAGGCCCGAAAGCCCATTGGGCCCGATTTCAACCCCTCGGGGCCCAACTTACCGTGATACAGAAAATCGTGCCCTTACCTGTTCTAACGATCTCGATCCTCAAACTTAGCGTATCTAACTACCCTATGAGCTTTCGCATGCTCACAAGTCCTCGAAATATCAGAATTTCGGTATTTTAACTTTTCGGTGTATATCGATTTAAGCTACGAAAGAGGGTTCGTTACACACCTATTTTGTGACGTTCGCCAATAAAGTCTCCCATGAAAACCTACAATTATTTACCACCATTCTTATTCTACAGATCATGCTAATCAAACCCAAATCTTACTTACCAAAATCGACCAAAGAATCCCTAACAACCATAAGTCACTTACCTTCACCGAGTCTGCTGCTCGATCCAAGTTTTCCAAATCGATACCCCAAGCCTTACTGCTCCTCCAAAGTATCTACCCCACTATAAAAACCATAAAAATCAAATAAAAAGCCCAGTAAGGCCTATATCTTAAATCGGCAACCTCCCTAAACTATAGGGGTTTCGACTTTTGTCAACAGTTATACTACTGAATCGATTGGAGTATGAATACTTACCACAGTCTTCCTTTTTGAACTAATTAAAGCTTAGCAGATGAAGGAGTTGACCACCAAAAAGTGAAGGAAGTAGAAGGTTGCTAGTCAACAAGAAATCGGCACCACCAAGTTTCACAGGTTTTGACTTTTGTGGCTTTTCTGTAAAAGTGAAGATAAGAAAGGGAGTAGTAGATGAAAAGAAAGGAATAGTAGACTAGTTTTGGAGAAGAAAAGAAAGAAAGATGAATGGGAAGGGTGGCAGTTTCGGTTAGAGAAGAAAATAAAAAAAAGAAAAGAATGGTTCTATGGTGCTCAAACAGAGGAAAATCGGCACAACTATAGCCTAATGCCGATATACTACCCTCAAAATCCCCCTAGCCGATTTCTCCTCCCTAATCCCCTTTATTTGGCCAACTCTAATCTCTCTTTCAAATCCCTAAAATCTCTTGCCTTATCACTCCTTAATTCAAGCATTCAACTGATTCAAACTCTCTCCAACAGAGTTCTATTCGGCTTCAAACTTCTACATGCACAAAGCATAAAAATAACATCACATTTGCCATCATAGAGAATCGAACCCAGGTTTCCCCCAACCACTTACATGCCACCTTTTTAGCTCCTTAGTGGCGTCACTTAGCCACTTTTCCAGGGGCTCTTTTGTGATACATTTTACCCACAACTTTTAATAAAGCCATCTATCCAAAGCACCTAACTCCCTAAGTCCAAAGTTCAAAAATTCTTCCGGGTTTTGGTCATCACATGGGCTTTCCATAAGCTCATTTACATACTCCAATTATGAATTTTCAATACCAAATACCAAATTTTAAAAACTTTACCTAATTCTCAGAAATTACAAAAAACCCAAAAATCAGGATGTTACAAGTGTATATTCGAGAAATTGTTAGATTGCATAGTATTCCAATATTTATAATTTCAGATCGAGATCCTCGATTTACATCAAGATTTTGGAAAAAGTTACATGAGTCATTATGCATACGGCTTAAATTTAGCACAGCATTTCATCTACAGACTGATGGACAGTCTGAATGGGTAATTCAAATATTAAAAGATACGCTTTGGGCTTGCATCATTGATTTTGAATCAGGTTGGGAATGTTATTTACCTTTAGCTGAATTTGTGTATAATAATAGTTTCCAGGCAAGTATTCAGATGGCTCTGTATGAAATATTGTATGGATGAAGATGTAGATCACCTGTGTGTTGGACCGAACTGAATGAAAGAAAAGTGATTGGACCGGAATTGATTCAAGAAATAGAAGAGACAGTCAAGAAAATACAAGAAAGATTAAAAGCTGCATTTGATAGACAAAAGTCCTACATTGATTTGAAACGATGGGACATTGAGTATTCAGTTGGAGATAAAGTATTTCTTAAAGTTTCTCTATAGAAGAAAATCTTGAGATTTGGTCGGAAAGGTAAATTGAGCCCTCGTTACAATGGGCCATATGGAATTGTAGAAAGAATTGGACCAGTTGCTTATCGATTAGCTTTACCTCTAGAATTACAGAAGATACATGATGTTTTCCATGTTTCAATGCTACGCAGATATAGATCATATCCTTCGCATGTCATTTCTATTGAAGATATTGAGATTCAACTGGATTTGTCTTATGAAGAAGAACCAGTTGAGATTCTAGCACAAGAGATAAAAGAATTAAGAAATAAAAGGGTTTCTCTAGTGAAAGTGCTATGGAAAAGTCATAAGGTGGAAGAAGCGACTTGGGAACCAGAAGAAACTATGAGAGCTCAGTACCCCCATCTATTCTCAAGTTAATTTCGAGGAAAAAATTTACTAAGGGGGGAGAAATGTAATGACTCATATTTCATAGACATCGAAAAAGTGAATTTAAGGCCTCCGTCTTAGGAAAACGAGTTCCTAAATATTTATTAAAAATATTTCCGAAGTTAGTTATGGGTTGAATTAGATTTTGATTAGGTGAATTTAGTTTAATTAGAATTAATTGTTAAAAAGGACTAAATTGAATAGAGCGTAAAAGATTAATTTTAAAATAGAGAAAAATGACAAGGGACTAACTTAGTAATTAAACCAAATTAGTGACATGTGTAAGATGGAGAATAAATACATGTGTATTTAAATTATTAGTACAAATGTATGTTATATATATATTTACTTTTAAATTAAGTAAAAGATATTTACTTATTACTTATAATTATTATTATTATTATTATGTCATATTATAATTTACAAATTGTGACAATTGTATTGTGATAAATTAACACATGTGTACTTGTGTGTATAAATACACATGTATTAATTTTATAATTAAATATTAATTAAGTTAATAATGTAATAAAATAAAGGATAAAAGAAAAAGAATACAAAAGGATACAGGGAAGTCACGAAATTGGGGAAAGGAAAGAAAGGAAAGAAAAGAAAAAAGAGAGAATTAGGGTTTTAATGCTTGAAATTTTAATTGGTAAGTTTAATTAATCCCTTATCTTGTGATTTTTGATGTTTTTGAAGTCCTAGAGTTGAATACTTTTGAGTTTATGTGAAAATATTGAAAATTAATAGATTTTTAAAAAGGGTTTATGTGGAGCAAATGATGAAATTATGGATTAAATTGATAGAATCATTTATTAGAATTGATTAGAGGACTAAATTGTAAACTAGGCTATAAGTTTTAAGTTTATGGGCTAAACTGAAAGAAGTTTGAAATTATGGTAAAATGATGAAAATTTGATTGTTATATTGAAGTTTTGATGGAAATTGAATAAGAAAATGATGTGAATTGTAAAAAGGAAGAAGATGAAAATGGTTAGGACAAAATTTGGGATTTAGGTAAAAGTTGCATGAAAAGTTATTATTTTATATAAAATATGTGTGTTATTAATTAATTGTACTTATGCTAATTTTTGTAGCAAACAAGGAAACCGAGACGTCGAATACAAAGGGAAAGGAAAAAGTGATCGAGGAATAGATCGAGAAAATATCAATTTGTATTATCATAATTCAAGTTATTTCTTAATAAATGTTTAATTTTAATATATATGTATGGAATTTGAATGTGAGGTAAATATTGATATTTAAGTTGAATGTGAATTGGATTTATTTGATGAATAAATATATGTATGTGAAATTGAATTGTATGATTGAATTGAGTAATGTTGGTATGCATATGAATTTGAATTGAGAAATATGTGAGAAAATCTGGTCAAAGTGCAATTGATGTGAATTGACTGAAATAGAGGAAGTAATCTGATACCCTATTAACTAGTCAGGCTTAATGGATATAGTTGGCATGTCATAAGATTGGAAAAGTTTAGGGATACTTCGACTTCGAGTCGATGAGACACTTGGTGTGTCATTATTGCTTCGGATAGATTCGATGAGGCATTGGTCACCACTTTGCTTCGGCTTAGCTGATGAGACGTTGGTCGTCACTTTTTTGCTTCGAACTATCCGATGAGGCGTTGGTCGCCATTCTGGTGTGTTTGGTTGGATCCATGTATCTGGTTGCGGCACTAAACAGAAATAGCACCGGTTGCGGCACTAGACAGTATTTGCAAGAGAGCTGCAGTATAATAGGCTTAGAGCCATCAGTGATTACAGTACACTTCCTCCATATATAAACCCATCCCCATGCAATGCATCATGCACATGTCATGTCATATCATAATATTAAAAATGAACTCAATATAGTTACAAATAGCATGCCAAAATAGAAACATACATCACATAGGGGCTAAACAACCAGCTAACCATATAAGGGCAAAACAGTCATTTTGCCACATAAGAGCAAAACAGTCATTTTGCCACATAAGGGTAAAATAATCATTCCATCAAATTGGGGTCTAGATATAATTACCAACACAATAATAGGTCACAGTTGTCTTGGGTGACCTGTGCATTCTTAACAATCAAATAGTGAAAATGGGCCCAAGGCTTATATTGCAGCCTATGTGGGCCTACACGTCTGTGTGGCACACAAAGCCCAAAAATGGCCTTGACCGTGTAACTTACACAACCTACCCCAACAATTTCCACACGTCCGTGTATTTTACCCGTGTGGGGCTCACGAGCTTGTGGGGTCTACATGGCCTATTTCAGCCCAAAGTGGCCCAAAATGGCCTAAGCCCATGAAACCACTCATGATGGCATTTACGATCAAACGCTCACATTTTACGCATTCAGATTACCACACGAGCGAGCGTACAATTGTGTAACGTCAAAGGGCATACTTTTTCGATTTCTGCCGATCTACGTTTATAGTAGTGTGGTTATACACCTCTTTTCGAAAGTACGCGCAACCCACGAACACCAAAACCTTAATCACCGATTTAGGCCTGCACTCTTCAATAGTTGCAGAAACTAACTATAGGCCCTTAGAGATCACCGGAAACTTAAAACCACTTATATACCATAGGGAAGCAATCAGTCATCTCCACAACAATCAGCCTATGCGACAAAGGCAAGGGCTAGCACAACCACACCCCACGTAGATCGACAGAAAAGAAGAAGAATTCAGCACAGAGAGGGTAGATGAAAGAGTGATATTTGACCAAGCTAGCACTAGAGAAAGAGAAGCACTAGATCAAAGAAAAGAAAGGGGAAGTGGAAAAAGAAGAGAATCAGCCCAGGAAAACTGAATGTATTAAAGGAAAAAAGAAGGTATCCGACCAACCAAAAGGTAACAAAGGGAATCAATTTCAAAGGAAAAAGGGGTAGAAAAACAAAAATCGAAGTAGACAGAATGAAAGTACTTGAAAAATTCCCTAGCAGAAATCGGCTAACAACAAAAATGCAGAAAAACCCGAAAAGTAATTGCCAAAAACCGAAAGTGAAACAGCACCGAAAACTAGAGGGATCACCTCCCTCAGCCAAAATTTTGAGTAGCTAACATACTAAAACCGAATTACCCTTGATTAGAGTACCAATTTGGCACAACTCTTCCACCAAATTCGAATTCCCCAATTTCCTCCTAAAAACGCTCCTACTCACAAACCTCAACAACTGAAAATCCCCCTTTGCACTCCCTAAATTCGGTCAACAACAACCTCATTCAAACTCCTCAGTGTTTCGTTCAAACACCACTTCCTCCTATGGCCACTAGTAAAATTAATCTTCATTTGCACAAGCAGGGATTCGAACCTCAAACCTCTAGCACACTCCACACACCATTATCCACTAGACCAGCAGGCCCTTTCTGTCATGTTTTTTTACCAAAATAAAATTATAACCCTACTGGCCAAAGATAGGGGTTTTATCCTTAAAAAGCAAAATTTTTTTGTGGAAGCCAAGGCTTGAACCCAAGAATTCTCAGACACTTCCCAGGACACTTAACTACTAAAGAAGACATGCATGTGTGTCACTTTCTTAAACAACTAAATATTTATGAGCAGCTTTGTGACAGCCCTAAAGTGACCCTAGTCGAAAAGCGGTCTCGGGACTGCTAGACCGAGTCACCAAATTATTTGAAGATGATAATTATTGCCTAAAATATGTGAATATAAATGTGTGAAAGTTTTAAGCTTCGATTTAGTTAATTGCATGTGAATTTAGTTGATAGGACTTATGTGAGAAAATTTAGAAATGTGCTAGGCAAATGCAAGTGGCCTAATAGTGCATGTAATCAAAGGGGTGGACTTGCATGTCAATTTCCCCCCATTTAAGTACTAGTGGCCGGCCATGACAAGGGATGATGGGCAAAACATGTCATGAAACATGTTGTGTTAATGGAAAAATAAAATAAGAAGCATGGGCAAAAGATGTCATGAAACATGTGTTAATGGAAAAATAAAATAAGAAGCATGGGCAAAACATGTCATGAAACATGTTGTGTTAATGGAAGAATAAAATAAGAAGCATGGGCAATAAACTAATAAGAAATTGAAGGAAGAAAACAAAGAGAAAAAAACGTGTTCATCATTCTCATGCATGACCAAAAAAGAAAAAGAAGAGAAAAGCTCTCATGTTGTTCTTGGCCGAATAGGAGAAAGAAAAAGAAGGAAAAAGAGCTTTGAGGAAATCGGCTATGGTGGTTTGATAGACTAAGGTATGTTTGATGATGTTCCATGAGATGCATGCATGTTTTAGTAGTTAGCTTGAGTTCTAAATAGCCCATGGTTCAAATCTTTACTATGTCATGGAGATGATATTCGGCCAAGGTGGATTGGTGTTGATATCATTTGCATGCTAAAAGTGAAGCTTTGTAATGGTGCATGTGATGGTGGATTGATGATTCTTGAATCTTCTTTTTAGCATTTTTGAGTGAGACATTAAGTTCTTTGTTTAACCATGGCCAAAAATTGAAATGGTATGGTGTTGTGATGCAATCGGCCCCAACATAGACATGTATGTTCGGCCACATGAATAAGTACATAAGTTATGTGTATGTTCGGCCATAGGTAGCCTATTGATGGCTTTAGCTTGACTTAGAAAATTCGGCTAAGGGGAAATATTAGCTAGTATGTCGAATTCGATTCGTGATTTCGTACATATGTGACTCTAGTGTCTAATGTATATATGGGCTAAGTACCTTGAGCTTCTCTTTTGATGTTCGAATGAATTGTATTAAATTGCTTGATGTGATTAAAAATGCGTATGACCATTGTGTATTTGAGCTAAAAGGTGGCCATATGACCTATCAAACTCCTTGTCATATTCGGCCATAAGCTAGCAAAATGAGACTTTAATGAGTTAAATTTGTTTGAATTAAGCTCAAGAGCAAAGGGGAACTAAATCCGATAAAGGGAAGGAAAAAGTGGTCGAATAGCCGTCGAAACCGTTCGACAACATCCGAGGTAAGTTCTTGAGTAATAGAGCTTAAATTATGATTTGATTAGATCATGTTTTAAGCAAATCAAAATCATGCTCCTTGTGTGTGGCTATTGAGCCGAAATTGCAAGAGTGATAAGTGTCTTGTGTTTGAGTTTTGCTAATGAAAATGAAATACGAATGTGTCATGATTTATTGTTAAATGTGCATGGTTATTCGAATGATGTCCGGGCTAAGTCCCGAAGGCTTTGTGCTAAGTGACCATATCCGGACTAAGATCCGAAGGCATTTGTGCGAGATACTAATTCCGGGCTAAGCCCGAAGGCATTTGTGCGAGTTACTAAATCCGGGTTAAGTCCCGAAGGCATTTGTGCGAGTTACTATAACCGGGCTATGACCCGAAGGCATTTGAACGAGTAGCTATATCCGGTTAAATTCCGAAGGTACGTGATTTGGGAATGAACGATCTTGCTGTAAAAATTTCAGTTAATACGCTTGTAACATCCCAACATTGAGGTATGTTTCGTATGTGCTTTGAATTAGTTGAGCCCTTACAAATAAGTATTCGCTCAGTTGATAAATGAGCTACCGGCCTTTGGCTAAGTTGATCTTTGTGTATGAATATAAGGGTTGGTAATGTGAAGTAAGTATGATACTGAAAATTTGTGCATATGAAATTATCTGTTTAGCTACATGAATGCTATACTTTGTTGTGCTAGAATCCCTTGCTCAAAACTTACTAAGCATAAATTGCTTACTCCGTTTCTTTGTTTCTCTGTTTTATAGATTTTGGCTCGTCAGCTATCGGACTCGGGATTTTTGGAAGTCGAAGTCTCCCACACTATCAAAGCCCCCTTTTGGTACAATTTTGGTTGAACTTCGAAATGGCATGTATAGGACTACCCTTTTTGTTGTGGGTCATGGACCCTTTGGATTTGTATAATTTTGGATAGCCATGCGAAAATGGCTTATATATGTTTGAGCATAATGTTATACTCATTTGGTATGGATATGCTTAACAAGGATTGGCCATGGGAATGGTTAATCACTATCATAATTTGTGCTATTTATGCTAAAAGGGCTAGTTGAATGATGGAAACTATGAAATAGGTAAAGTCTACCTTAAAGGCAGATGCTGACAGCAGCAGTGATGTAGATTTTGAAAATCACTAAAAATAGTTGGAATGGAATTAAATAGTGAATAAATTATGCAAACGAACCTTGATGAATCTATTTTCATAGGAAAGTAACGAAACGTTCATATGAACAGTATATTATGAGATGCTAAAGTTTTTGTGAGACAGGGTCAGAACGGTTTCTGGATTCCCTGTTCCGACTTTGGAAATTAATTATAAATTAACCAGAGATAATTATAAGTCATGCGATATATGAATAGATTCCTTTTTGAGTCTAGTTTTTATAGAGACAAACGACATCAGTATTGAAGCCCTGTACAGGGAGATATCCAAGTAGTAATGCGCAAAGGTCAGTGTAGTCGATCCTTGTAACATGGGAGACTTTGACTAATAAACTGTACTAATTGGCTCGACCAAAAATTCTAGAAAACAATTTGTAGATGCACATATGAGCCTAGTTTTAGGGAAAAATCATGAAGCTGATTTTCGAGTTGTGAAACTGAAGATATGATTTTTAAGGTGACAGTGACGCAGTTAGCCAGCTTGCCTGGAAAATTTAAAATGGATTGTGCAAAGAAGTGATTTAAGTCTGCAAACCCCTCGTGTCCGACTCCGGCGACGGACTCGGGTATGGGGTGTTACAATTTTATTGGTATCAGAGCTACGGTTTAGTCGATTCTAGGACTACCGTCATACGTTTGGGTCTAGCTATACATGCCATTTTGTGATTATTTGATAGTGTGGTGATTTTTGACAATTGAAAATGTGTTTATTTATAGTAATGGATCCCGATCCTGACCGAGCGGTAGCTGATGATCTTGAGAGTGTAGCGCTTGCTCCCGCACAAGGGACAGCACCGGCAGACTCTCAACCTAATGCTAGTAACCCGAATGATGAAGCTAGACAAGCTTTCTATAGCGTAATGAATGATTGGTTCAACCAATACATTCGAACTAATACGGCTGTTCCACAACCTCCATTCCCGACTAATGCCACCCCCGCACCTACAATACCTCCGGTAACTGACCAAATAAGGTCAAATAAGCCCCTAGTTGACAGAATCCGAAAACATGGGGCTACTGAATTTAAAGCTACGGATAGCGACGATGCCGAGCAAGCTGAATTTTGGTTGGACAACACTATCCGGGTACTCGATGAGCTATCTTGTACACCCGATGAATGCCTAAAGTGTACTATCTTCTTGCTACGCGATTCTGCCTACTATTGGTGGAGTACTCTGACTTCTGTTGTGGCCCGAGAGCAAGTAACTTGGGAGTTTTTCCAAACTGAGTTTCGGAAAAAGTATATCAGTCAGAGATTTGTTGATCAAAAACGGAAGGAATTTCTTGAGCTTAAGCAAGGTTCTATGTCAGTTACTGATTACGAGCGAAAATTTGTTAGACTTAGTAGATACGCTCGGGAATGTGTTTCGTCTGAGGCTATCATGTGTAAACGCTTCGAGGATGGGCTGAATGAAGATATAAAAATGTTCGTTGGCATTCTTGAAATACGAGAGTTCGTAGTACTTGTCGAGCAAGCTTGTAAAGCCGAAGAGCTTAGAAAAGAAAAAAAAAGTTGATGTGGGAACTGGAGAGTTTCGTAAAAGATCCTCGGAAAAGTCTCTTCAACAGGCATCGAAGAAATTTCGAGATGATGTGGGCCGGTCTAGAGGCACTTCGGGCCTTTTTAGACAAGATCGTGATCGACCCCCTGTGGGTACACGAGGCACTTCGGTCGCTAGTGTTGGAAATGAACGTTGAGACAGAACGGAGTGTCAGCATTGTGGTAAATGGCATTCGAGGAGCTGTAGGTTCCATGACCGCTCCTGCTATAAGTGTGGATCAGCTGACCACTTCATTAAGGAATGCCCGAGGTTGTCTGAACAGAATATAAATCAAAGCGAGAAACTGGGTGCTACCACTGTTCGAGGTAGACCATCTAGAAATACGGACAATGCTAGGGGTGGTCAGAGAGGATCTAGAGATGCTACGACCAGATCCGAGGCTCGCGCTCTTGCTAGGGCTTATGCTATATGCGCACGCGAGGATGCTTCCTCGCCAGATGTTATTACCGGTACTTTACTCTCTTTGATACTAATGTGATTGCTTTGATTGACCCTAGTTCTACTCATTCTTATATATATGCGAAACCTTAGCATCCAGTAAGACTTTACCTATTGAGTTTACTGAGTTCGTAATTCGGATGTCAAATCCCTTGGGTCGTTACGTGCTTGTCGACAAAGTGTGTAAGAAATGTCCCCTAGTAATTCGAGATTCCTGTTTTCCGGCGGACTTGATGCTTTTGTCGTTTGATGAATTTGATGTTATTCTTGGTTTGGATTGGTTGATCGCGCATGATGCGGTTGTGAATTGCAAAAGCAAGACTATTGATTTGAGGTGCGCAAATAACGAGATAATCTGAGTTGAGTCTACGGACTTAAGGGGGTTGCCAGCTTTAATATTAGCAATGTTGGCCCAGAAATATGTAAGAAAAGGGTGCGAAGCATACCTTGCGTATGTACTTGATGACAAAGAATTAGAAAAGAAACCCGAATCTGTGCCGGTGGTTTGTGGACACCCGGATATTTTTCCTGAAGAATTACCGGGTTTACCACTTGTTTGGGACGTAGAGTTTAGTATTGAGCTTGTACCTGGAAGCCTCCAAGAAATATTACCGAAGTTCGGAGCTTCCTGGGGCTCGCTGGTTATTACCGACGATTTGTAAAAGGTTTCTCGATGATAGCCACACCAATGACGAAGCTACTTCAAAAGGATGTTAAGTTCGAATGGACGGAGAAATGTCAGAAAAGTTTCGATCAACTGAAAACTTATTTGACTGAAGCTCCAATTTTAGTGCAACCCGAATCAGGCAAAGAGTTTATCATTTATAGTGACGCATCCCTACTTGGGTTGGGTTGCGTATTGATGCAAGAAGGTCGATTTGTGGCCTATGAGTCGAGACAATTGAAGCCACACGAGAGAAATTATCCGACCCATGATCTCGAACTAGCTGCCATCGTATTTGCTTTGAAAATATGGCGACATTATTTGTTTGGTGAGAAGTGCCATGTATTTTCGGATCACAAAAGTCTCAAATATTTGATGACCCAGCGAGACTTGAATCTGCGACAAAGGCGTTGGCTTGAGTTGTTGAAAGATTATGAGCTTGTCATTGATTACCACCCGGGAAAGGCTAATGTGGTTGCGGATGCCTTAAGCCGGAAATCACTGTTTGCTTTACGAGCGATGAATGTACACTTGTCTGTTCTACCCGACAATGTGTTAGTAGCTGAATTAAAAGCCAAACCATTATTGATTCTTCAAATTCGTGAATCTCAGAAAGTCGATGATGAATTGGTTGCAAAACGGGCTGAGTGTGTTCCGAACAAGGAATCGGAGTTTCAAATTGATGATGATGATTGTTTGAGGTTCAGAAGTCGTTTGTGTGTTCCAAGGAATTCGGAACTCATTCCGATGATTCTGAACGAAGCCCATTGTAGCCGAATGTCAATTCACCCGGGGAGTACAAAAATGTACAACGATTTGAAACGTCGGTTTTGGTGGCATGGTATGAAACGAGACATCTCCGACTTTGTTTCGAGATGTTTAATATGTCAACAAGTGAAAGCAGAACATCAAGTGCCTTCAGGATTACTTCAGCCGATCATGGTACCTGAATGGAAATGGGATCGAGTCACGATGGATTTCGTATCTGGGTTGCCAGTATCGGCAAGTAAGAAAGATGCGATTTGGGTTGTTGTGGATAGACTGACTAAGTCGGCTCACTTTATCCCCGTACGTACGGATTTTTCATTGGATAAACTAGCTAAATTGTATGTTTCTCAGATTGTGAGATTACACGGGGTATCGATTTCTGTTGTGTCGGATAGAGATCTGAGGTTCACCTCACGATTTTGGAAGAAATTTCAAGAAGCTTTGGGTACCAAGCTGCATTTTAGCACCGCTTTTCATCCACAAACCGATGGTCAATCCGAGCGGATAATTTAGACACTTGAGGATATGTTGAGATGTTGCATCCTCGAGTTCAGCGGTTCATGGGAACGGTATTTACCTTTGATTGAATTCGCTTACAACAACAGTTTTCAATCAAGTATTAAGATGGCACCTTACGAGGCTTTGTACGGTCGTAAATGCCGTACACCATTGTTTTGGACCGAGCTCGGTGATAGTAAAATTTTCGGAGTTGATTTGATTAAAGATGCTGAACAGAAAGTAAAGGTAATCTGTGAAAGTCTGAAGGCAGCCACAGATCGTCAGAAATCGTATGCGAATTTGAAACGAAAAGACGTTGAATATCAGGTGGGAGATAAAGTGTTTCTTAAAGTTTCGCCTTGGAAAAAGATACCCAGATTTGGCCGTAAGGGCAAGTTGAGCCCGAGATTCATTGGGCCGTACGAAATCTCCGAACGAGTTGGTCCGGTTGCGTATAGATTGATTTTGCCCCCTGAACTTGAAAAGATTCACGACGTCTTTCATGTTTCGATGCTTCGACGTTATAGATCCGACCCGTCACATGTGATTAATCCCTCAGAAGTTGAAATTCAATCTGACTTGAGTTATGAAGAAGAACCGATTCGTATCCTAGCTCGTGAAGTGAAAGAGTTGCGAAACAAAAGGGTTCCGTTAGTTAAGGTGTTATGGCTCAAACACGGGATCGAGGAAGCTACTTGGGAAACCGAGAGCTCGATGAAAGAACAATACCCAAACCTATTTACCGGTAAGATTTTCGGGGACGAAAATTTCTTAAGTGGGGGAGAGTTGTGACAGCCCTAAAATGACCGTAGTCGGAAAGCGGTCTCGGGACCTCTAGACCGAGTCACCAAATTATTTGAATGTGATAATTATTGCCTAAAATATGTGAATATAAATGTGTGAAAGTTTTAAGCTTCGATTTAGTTAATTGCATGTGAATTTAGTTGATAGGACTTATGTGAGAAAATTTAGAAATGTGCTAGGCAAATGCAAGTGGCCTAATAGTGCATGTAATCAAAGGGGTGGACTTGCATGTCAATTTCCCCCCATTTAAGTACTAGTGGCCGGCCATGACAAGGGATGATGGGCAAAACATGTCATGAAACATGTTGTGTTAATGGAAAAATAAAATAAGAAGCATGGGCAAAAGATGTCATGAAACATGTGTTAATGGAAAAATAAAATAAGAAGCATGGGCAAAACATGTCATGAAACATGTTGTGTTAATGGAAGAATAAAATAAGAAGCATGGGCAATAAACTAATAAGAAATTGAAGGAAGAAAACAAAGAGAAAAAAATGTGTTCATCATTCTCATGCATGACCAAAAAAAAAAAAGAAGAGAAAAGCTCTCATGTTGTTCTTGGCCGAATAGGAGAAAGAAAAAGAAGGAAAAAGAGCTTTGAGGAAATCGGCTATGGTGGTTTGATAGACTAAGGTATGTTTGATGATGTTCCATGAGATGCATGCATGTTTTAGTAGTTAGCTTGAGTTCTAAATAGCCCATGGTTCAAATCTTTACTATGTCATGGAGATGATATTCGGCCAAGGTGGATTGGTGTTGATATCATTTGCATGCTAAAAGTGAAGCTTTGTAATGGTGCATGTGATGGTGGATTGATGATTCTTGAATCTTCTTTTTAGCATTTTTGAGTGAGACATTAAGTTCTTTGTTTAACCATGGCCAAAAATTGAAATGGTATGGTGTTGTGATGCAATCGGCCCCAACATAGACATGTATGTTCGGCCACATGAATAAGTACATAAGTTATGTGTATGTTCGGCCATAGGTAGCCTATTGATGGCTTTAGCTTGACTTAGAAAATTCGGCTAAGGGGAAATATTAGCTAGTATGTTGAATTCGATTCGTGATTTCGTACATATGTGACTCTAGTGTCTAATGTATATATGGGCTAAGTACCTTGAGCTTCTCTTTTGATGTTCGAATGAATTGTATTAAATTGCTTGATGTGATTAAAAATGCGTATGACCATTGTGTATTTGAGATAAAAGGTGGCCATATGACCTATCAAACTCCTTGTCATATTCGGCCATAAGCTAGCAAAATGAGACTTTAATGAGTTAAATTTGTTTGAATTAAGCTCAAGAGCAAAGGGGAACTAAATCCGATAAAGGGAAGGAAAAAGTGGTCGAATAGCCGTCGAAACCGTTCGACAACATCCGAGGTAAGTTCTTGAGTAATAGAGCTTAAATTATGATTTGATTAGATCATGTTTTAAGCAAATCAAAATCATGCTCCTTGTGTGTGGCTATTGAGCCAAAATTGCAAGAGTGATAAGTGTCTTGTGTTTGAGTTTTGCTAATGAAAATGAAATACGAATGTGTCATGATTTATTGTTAAATGTGCATGGTTATTCGAATGATGTCCGGGCTAAGTCCCGAAGGCTTTGTGCTAAGTGACCATATCCGGACTAAGATCCGAAGGCATTTGTGCGAGATACTAATTCCGGGCTAAGCCCGAAGGCATTTGTGCGAGTTACTAAATCCGGGTTAAGTCCCGAAGGCATTTGTGCGAGTTACTATAACCGGGCTATGACCCGAAGGCATTTGAACGAGTAGCTATATCCGGTTAAATTCCGAAGGTACGTGATTTGGGAATGAACGATCTTGCTGTAAAAATTTCAGTTAATACGCTTGTAACATCCCAACATTGAGGTATGTTTCGTATGTGCTTTGAATTAGTTGAGCCCTTACAAATAAGTATTCGCTCAGTTGATAAATGAGCTACCGGCCTTTGGCTAAGTTGATCTTTGTGTATGAATATAAGGGTTGGTAATGTGAAGTAAGTATGATACTGAAAATTTGTGCATATGAAATTATCTGTTTAGCTACATGAATGCTATACTTTTGTTGTGCTGGAATCCCTTGCTCAAAACCTACTAAGCATAAATTGCTTACTCCGTTTCTTTGTTTCTCTGTTTTATAGATTTTGGCTCGTCAGCTATCGGACTCGGGATTTTTGGAAGTCGAAGTCTCCCACACTATCAAAGCCCCCTTTTGGTACAATTTTGGTTGAACTTCGAAATGGCATGTATAGGACTACCCTTTTTGTTGTGGGTCATGGACCCTTTGGATTTGTATAATTTTGGATAGCCATGCGAAAATGGCTTATATATGTTTGAGCATAATGTTATACTCATTTGGTATGGATATGCTTAACAAGGATTGGCCATGGGAATGGTTAATCACTATCATAATTTGTGCTATTTATGCTAAAAGGGCTAGTTGAATCATGGAAACTATGAAATAGGTAAAGTCTACCTTAAAGGCAGATGCTGACAGCAGCAGTGATGTAGATTTTGAAAATCACTAAAAATAGTAGGAATGGAATTAAATAGTGAATAAATTATGCAAACGAACCTTGATGAACCTATTTTCATAGGAAAGTAACGAAACGTTCATATGAACAGTATATTATGAGATGCTAAAGTTTTCGTGAGACAGGGTCAGAACGGTTTCTGGATTCCCTGTTCTGACTTTGGAAATTCATTATAAATTAACCAGAGATAATTATAAGTCATTCGATATATTAATAGATTCCTTTTTTAGTCTAGTTTCTATAGAAACAAACGGCATCAGTATTGAAGCCCTGTACAGGGAGATATCCAAGTAGTAATGCGCAAAGGTCAGTGTAGTTGATCCCTGTAACATGGGAGACTTTGACTAATAAACTGTACTAATTGGCCCGACCAAAAATTCTAGAAAAAAATTTGTAGATGCATATATGAGTCTAGTTTCAGGGAAAAATCACGAAGCTGATTTTCGAGTTGTGAAACTCAAGATATGATTTTGAAGGTGAAATTGATGCAGTTAGCCAGCTTGCCTGGAAAATTTAAAATGGATTGTGCAAAGAAGTGATTTAAGTCTACAAACCCCTCGTGTCTGACTCCGGCGACGGACTCGGGTACGGGGTGTTACAAGCTTCCTAACTATTCCCATACTTAAGACCTGATACTTCTAGGCCCAAAATTCAGGGTGTTACAATTTCTAAGTTTTCTGAAATTTTTGTATGTTATCGGTATAGTCCCGAACCACTTCTAAAGTATGTTTAAGGCCTCGTAGGCCCTTATAAGGGACAAGGTGGTTGTATTGAATGATGTATGAGAATGAATGCTTTAGAATGATAAATGTAAGCTATATGTTGTGTATTGATCAGTAATACATTGTAACCCTATTCTAGCAGGGGATACGGGTTAGGGGTGTTACATATGTCATATAAAATCTTATTCTGTTATGAATGAAAAATATATGTGATGTTGATGGACTTACTCATTTGTGAGTTGATGATATATAACTTTATAAACATTATGGAATTTGTATAGGTTTATATTTATCCTATAAAGTTCATTATTGAAATGGAATATTATGTTTATAGTTTATATGAGCTTACTAAGCATTCATTGCTTATGTAGTTTTTTTTTTACTTTACAGATTATCTAAAGCTCGATCGACTGGAAGTTTTTCTGAGATCTATTACACTATCTAGTAGACAATTTGGTAGATTTTGAGTAATTTGACTATGGTTTACCATGGCATGTATAGGGTGTTATGTAATGGTATTATGATGCATGTGTTAATGGCGTTTTGGTATCTATAAGCTTTGAAAAGATATGTTGGCTTGGTACACCTTGACGCCTTACGCAATTATGTGATCTTGGTTAATTTAAAGTACTTGTTGATATGGATATCTTGGCATGTTAATTATGGTTTGAAATGGATACTTGTGACATGCTTTAGTTCATATTTGAGCTAGGTTAGTATGTATTAATGTGGCAATGTGCTGATGCATGTTTGAACATCCAAAGTGGTATGTGATGAATTTATCTAAATATGGTCAAGTTAAGGTATGTTTTGGAAATGGTATTGAACTATATATGTAAGATTAATATGACATAAAGTGTACATATTTAGGTAAGCTTGAATGTTGCATTTGAGGTGCCTTGTATAGTATATTGGTTGAATCATTTTGAAATATTGAATTGGTCATTTCATGTAGGTTTTGGTCATGTTTTGAAGCCTTGGTTATATGGGCAAAAGGTCTTTAAGTGAGTGCATGATTTGATGAAAGAATTGGCTTGATTTGTCACACCCCTAATCCATATTCGATACCAGAATAGGGTTACGAGGTATTACTGGACAACACATATCATTCTCATATATTTATTTTCAATATCAAAATACATTCATCTCAATCATATTGTCCCTTCTAAGGTCGTACGAAACCTTAAAACATGCTTACAAGTGGTTCGGGACTAAACCGATAACATTCACAAACTTTTAAAAACTTATAAAATTTTATTTAATTTCAGGGTCACACACTTGTGTGAACAGGCCATGTACCTCACACGGCTACCAAACACGCCCGTGTCACAGGCCGTGTGAAAATAGGGCATCCATACTGACTTGCACCACACAGCCGAGGACACATCCATGTGTCATGGCCATAGAAAAATTAGGGAGGTTATTGACTTGGGTCACACGGCCGACCACACGCCCATGTGCTAACCTGTGTGCCACACATTGCCAAAAGACACGCTTGTGTGTCTAAGCCGTGCCAAATCTATAAGGTATACTGACTTTAATTCAAAGGGTACCCCAATGAACACATGGTCGTGTATCATGACCGTGTGTCGCACATGGCTGAGACACATGCCCGTGTCCCTGCCCATGTGGACAAAAATAGGCCATTCGCAAGGCCAATTTTCCACCCTTTTCTCATGCTCACCTAGCCATCAAAATAGTATCATTTCATCACAAACATGGGCAGCCAAAACATGCCAATTCACAAACATTTCATGCCATTTCATAATCAACCATTTTACTACTTAAATGCTTATCAAAACATACTAAATCAATATGCTAAAATCATCAATCTTACATGACTACTAAATGTTTTACTCATCAAATTATCAACTATTTTATGACACAAATTGCACCATATTTCCATCTCAAAATCAAACCACAATATACAAATCTTCCAAGCATTAATACATCATCAACTAATCAACCAAATAAGAATTCACGTAGCAAAACTAATAACCATGACAAACATGCCAAAACACATAGTAGCTTGTAAACATCACATATATCACTTGACAACATATAAATCAAGCTAACTCAAATGGCCAAACACATCATCATTTACAAGCCAAATCTCATGGCTAATATTATAACTCAAAACATACCAAAATAACATTAGCTTATACATGCCATATACCATATATACAAAGCTTCAAAAGTACCAACGAGACAATCAATAGTGCAATGACGTATTCCCGATGATTCTCGAGTCTGAGCTAGCTTTGAAAATCTATAAAACATGGAAAGAACACACATGTAAGCTTCAAAAGCTTAGTAAGTCTTATACAAATAAAGTCATCACATGAACATTTACATATCAATTCAAATATGCATAACATAAATAACACATCCAAGTTCACAAACCTTTCTCAATGAATAGTTATCCATATTCACATGTAAGTTCATCAATTACTTCTCTTTACAATACTCGTATGAATCTCATACGTACCTAAGTCACTTAACTCTTTCAAATAATCTTTCTCAACTTAACTTTGCCCGTTGAACAGTTCGGAATCAATAAGGATACTCGAAAATCACATAAGCTTGTAGAATGTCGTATCCCAAATATGGTCTTACATTTCATCACATATCGGTGCCACTATCCCAGATAGGTTCTTACACGAAATCTATTAACGATGCCAATGTCCCAGACATGGTCTTACATGTAATCACATCTCAGTAACCTAATGTCATGACATTCGTATCCTATACTACTCCTAGGGTTTATACGGGACTTTCAAATGTCGTAACTTCATCGACTCATGCTCGTACTTGCTCATTCGATATCTGTAGCAATTCAATGATAATAAAACATATATAATTAAATTCAAAGCTATTTATTTTCATATGAACTTATCTCGTAGTCGGAATAAACGAATGGAATCGACTATTCGATAACTTTTGATTTCCCCCAATCTAAATCTGATTTCTTTCATTCTTGATCTATATACATTCAAAATTAATTTATTTAATCACCTATTCATTCAATTTCATCCACAAACACATATTTGGGCATTTTAGCCCTAAATTTTCACATTTCTTGCAATTTAGTCCTTATTTCACAAATACACAAAATTACACAATTCCATTTAAACACATGCTAGCCAAATTCTCCTAGTGTATATATCATGCCATATTTATCAATATTTCACATATTTAACCCTTCAATTTACATTTTTCTCAATTTAATTCCTAATTGACGTTTTTACTTAAAATCACTTTACAAAACATGTATATCAAACACCAAGCTTTCATAATTCATCAACAATCATTCAAAAGCTCAAGCATTCATCAATGGAAACTCAAAAATTCATCAAAAATTTTAAAAATTTGGGAACAGGCTAGCTAGTACACGAAGCAACGATCACAAAAACGTAAAAATCATTAAAAACCGAGCAAATAATATACCTTACTTAAAGATTATGCTAGCCGAATATCAAAGCCCTAAAATGGCTTCTTTTCGTTCTCAAATTTGGTTAACAAGGATGAAATATGATGTTATTTTAACTTTTTCTTAATTAATAATAACTTAATATACTAATTACCATTTTAACCTTAATAAATAAACATTAATAAATTATAATGCATTTCCATAAATGTCCATATCACAATCAATGGTCTAATATCAACATAATGACCTCTCATTTAATGCCTCATAAAAAATAGACACTTTTAACTTATAGCATGCTACTTTTGCATTTTACGCGATTAAGTCCTTTTTTTTCAAATTGACCTCGAATTTGTGGTCCCGAAACCACTGTTGTGGTTTAGTTAAAGCTAGGCTATTAGAACTCTCCCCTCTTAGGGATTTTCGTCCCCGAAAATCTTACTGACGAATAGGTTTGGATATTGCTTTCTCATAACATCGTCGGGTTCCCACGTAGCTTCTTCTACCCTGTGTCGATACCATAACACGTTTACTAATGCTATTTCTTAATTCTTTAACCCCACGAGCTAATATTCTGATCTGTTCTTCTTCATATGTCATATTAGACTGAATTTCAATCTCAGACGGGGAAATCACATGTGAGGGATAGGATCGATATTGTCGAAGCATCGATATGTGAAGTACGTTATGAATCTTTTCTAACTCAGGTGGCAACATCAATCTATGAGCAACTGGCCCAATACGCTCTATAATCTCATACGACCCAATGAATCTCGGACCTAACTTGCCTTTACGACCAAATCGAAGTATTTTCTTCCACGGCGATATTTTCAAAAACATGCTATCCCCAATCTGAAACTCAATATCTTTCCATTTCAAGTCCGCATATGATTTCTGTCAATCCAATACTGCTTCCAAACTATCACGGATCACTTTCACTTTTTCTTCTGTTTCTCTAATTAGATCAACCCCGTGAATCTTATTTTCACTAAGTTTAGTCCAATACAACGGTGTTCTACATTTAAGACCGTATAGAGCTTCATACGGTGCCATCTTAATACTTGATTGAAAACTATTATTATACGTGAATTCAATCAATGGCAAATACTTTTCCCACGTACCTTTGAACTCAAGAATGCAACATCTCAACATATCCTTTAGTATCTAAATAACTCGCTCGGATTGACCATCTGTCTGCTGGCAAAATGCAGTACTAAAATGTAACTTTGTACCCAGTGCATCTTGCAATTTCTTCCAAAATCTCAATGTGAATCTCGGATTTCTATCTAAAACAATAGAAACAGGTACTCCGTGTAATCTCACAATCTCGGAGATATACAACTCAGTAAGCTTGTTAAGCGAATAATCTATGCACACAAGAATCAAATGAGCTGATATTGTCAATTGATCAACAACAACCCAAATTATATCTTTCTTACTCAGAGATAAGGGCAAACCTGAAACAAAATCCATAGTCACTCTATCACGTTTCCATTCGGGAATCATAATCGATTGCAATAAACCAGACAGCACTTGATGTTCAGCTTTGACTTGCTAACAAATCAAACATTTAGAACGAACTCTGAAAAAAATAAAGTTGTTTCAAATTGTTATACATATTCGTACTTCCAGGATGAATAGGTAAACGGCTATTATGTGCTTCGTTTAAAATCATTTGAATCAACTCTGAATTTCTCGGAGCACATATTCAACCTCTGAATCTTAAATAGTCATCTGAATCAACTTGAAACTCTGAATCAGGATTCGAATCATATTGAGCTCTTTTGCTAATATTCCATTATCAACTTTTTGAGATTCATAAATTTGTTTTAGAAACAATGAGTTCGCTTTCAACTCAGCTACTATCGAGCCGTCATCAGAAAGAACTAACTGAGTTGATAAACTGTAATTTATACATATTTTTACCCCATGTTTAATACATTTTATGGATGACTTTCCACTAAAATTGGTGAATTCGATGCTCCTCATGCTTTAATTTCATGTTTTATACTTAGGAGAGCATAGGAGAGCAAAAGGAACGAGAAATGGGCTAAAAACTGAGAGAATGGGCCAAAGTACAAAATCAACACAGGCTAGACCTCCTTACATGGGCAAAGCACACGGCCGTGTCAATTTGGCAGGCTCAAACACGTCCTAAAGTAATCGAACACGAGCATGTCCCTGTCGACCCCAAGTTGAGTCCAATTTGGAAAAGGCTGATTTTGAGGGTTTTTAGGCATTCCAAAGCCTATAAATACACCCTAAAGGAGAAACAAAGAGGAGACGGAGAATAGGGGGTAAGGAATTACTCCAAGGAAGCTGATTGATCCATCTCAGAAGCCGGATTCATTATCAAGACTGAAGATCTCTCCTCAATTTTCCTTCAGAAGTTTTGGGTTTTCTTTATGTTTTGTATTCTTTATTCTTCTGAGATGTTTTATCATTTAGTTAGGAACTAAAACCCCTAAATACCTAAGGGGAATGAAACCTAAGATGAATCTTGTTATTATTTTCTGAATCGTATGATAAATATTTAACTTGTTCTTAATTATGTGTTCTTAATTCTTGTTTTGATATCCCAGGATACTGATTCAAGATAAGCTCTTATTCTGAGGAGGAATAGACCCTGCTTAAGAGTACATTTATCATAATTAAGCAGAGTTGATTGCTTGCCTAGAAATAGGGTGACAAGATTTTGCCGAATTAGGGTGAAACCTAATAAGGGGATCCATAGATTGAGTTAATGCAACCCTAGAGTGTTAGTTAGAGAAGAGTCTCGATTATGCAATCTAGGGATTAGATGCTATTATTCTTGAATAGGGATAATAACATAACTTAGGGATCTCTACGGAACAAGTTGAATGAATAAATCATCCGATTCGGAGCCAGAATAACAAGTAAAGTCTAGGTGGATTTTTCCTTAAGTATTGTCTCAAGTCAATTGATTTTCTCAAAAGCAATTCCCCAATTCTTTTCTCTGTACGTTCTTAGTTTAGATATTAGTTAATTAAAAACCTCTTTATTCTTAGGCTAAATAATAAAAAGATAATTATCACTAGTACTTTTAGTTCCTTTGGGTTCGACAATCCAGTCTTGCTAAAACTATACTACTGTTCGATAGGTACACCTGCCTACATCACGATAATTGTTAGTTCAAGAATGAGTAATTATAAATATTTAAAACCTATCAAAAAACCTCGCGATCAAGTTTTTGGCGCCGTTTTCAAGGAACTGAAATATTAGGAATGCTAAATTTTTATTACTTTAGCCATTTATTTTTCTTGCAATTTAATTTAATTTTATTTTACTTCTTTTTTCTCTTGGTAGGGTTTTATAGTTTATGACTAGAAGAAACCCGTCAGGACCATTACTTTTTGACAAAGAAATCGATCGCACAATTCATAGAAACCAAAGAGAAATAAGGCGAAGCTTAAGATACACGGAGAACGAGCAAGAAGACGATACTCAACCCCCAATCGAAGAGATGGCTGAAAACCAAGGCAATCAACTACCTCCTGCAATTGCGGCTAATCAAAATCCTGCTCCACATACTATGTATGACTATGCTAAACCTTCTTTAACAGGAACTGAGACAAGTATAGTTAGACCTGCTATTGCTGTGAATAATGTTGAACTGAAACCTAACACAATTCAGATGATATAGCAGTTTGTTCAGTTTGATGGTTTACAGGATGAGGATCCCAACACTCACTTGGCAAATTTTTTGGAGTTTTGTGACACTTTCAAAATTAATGGCATTTTTGATGATGTCATACGTCCTTGGTTGTTTCCCTTTTCATTGAGGAACAAAGCTAAACAATGGTTGAACTCGTTACCATGAGGGTCAATAACTACTTGGGAACAAATGACCGAAAAATTTTTACTAAAATATTTTTTCCCGGCTAAAAAGGCTAAGTTACGTAATGATATCTCTTCTTTTGTGCAGATGGATTTAGAAATACTCTACGATGCATAGGAGAGATACAAGGACTTACTAAGAAGGTGCCCTCACCATGGGTTACTGTAATATCCTGAATTAGGGCTTAATCGGAATAGTGGTTTCGTGACCACAAATCTGAGATAGAAATAATTATTTTATAATTATTTTGATGAATATGATATGATTGCATGATTGTGTGGAAATTTTGTGATGAAATTCTATGCCTAAAGTGCTTAAATTGAAAGTAGGGACTAAATCGAATAAGTTGCAAAATTTGCATTCTAGAAGTTTTTAGTATAAAATTGCATTGAAATATTAATTAGGAGGTCTTAAATAGCAATTTGACCAATTTCTAAGTCTATGGACAAAAATTGGACATGGAAGGAATTTTTGGAAAGTTTAGTAGTAAGGGCATTTTGGTCATTTAGTTATTAAAATGAATTAAAAACAAAATTAAAAGCCAATTTTTTTCCATCTTCTTCATTAGGCCGAAATTTCAAGGGTTATCCATAGTTAGGGTTTGTTTCAAGCTTCCAAGCTCCATAGTAAGTGATTCCAAGCCCCGTTTTTAATGTTCTTTACGTTTTTGGAATCCCGATAGCTCGATTAAGCTTATGTTAGCAATAATTCAACCTAGGGTTTATAATTGGAAAAATACCCATAGGTGAAATTTGTGTATTTTGATGTTTTATGATAGAATATGGGGTTTTAAATTATGTTAGACAACTTGTGCTACTTGGTTTTGAGTGAAAACGAGTAAAAGGGCTTAATCGACAAAAATACCTAATAGTCACAAGTATATGTTAGAGTAAGAATTTGATGTTGCCATAGAAGGGAAAAATGATCAGCATGTTATAAAACATAAGAATAAGGAATAAAGTTTAATTCCCGAGCCTAGGGGCAAAAGTGTAATTATGCAAAAGTTTAGGGGCAAAAGTGTAATTTTTCCAAAGTTCGTATTAAATGCTGTTTTGATGAATGTATGTATTAAATAAGATTAATTTGGCATTCTAGATCAAGAGAAACGAGATTCAAGTCGCGATCGAGGAAAAGAAAAGATTGTGGACTAAATTGCAAAATCTTTATATTTTGGTACCAAGGTAAGTTCATGTGTAAATAATGTAGCATAATTGTTATTTTTAAGTTATTGATGTTAATTATATGATATGCTGATTTTTATTATGAAATATATGCTTTGTGGTTATTTTCGAATAAAATGCAAATTATGTGTATTAATTGTTAAATATAAAGTACTACCGAGTATTGGTTTTGGTATTTTACGGAAGATGGCAAGGATATGTGTTCGAGGAAGATCCCGTTTGAACATTAGGAATAGATTAGGATACAAGTGACATGTCACTAGGATGGTTGAGCATCCGAACTCGTTGAGTTGAGTCCGAGTTCACTTATGGATGCGAATGTCCGAACTCGTTGAGTTGAGTCCGAGTTCGTGAAATGTAACTATGCATCCGAACTCGTTGAGTTGAGTCCGAGATCACTTATGGATGTGAACGCCCGAGCTCGTTGAGTTGAGTCCGAGTTCACTTAGGGGCGGGTTACATGATTTCTTGATTACATATGAGGCACTTATGTGCAAATTATCCGTGTATCCGAGTTGTATTCCGATGTGTTCAACGGGTGAAATTTCTAGTGAAATGGAAGAACACTTAAGATGCAAGCGACGTTTTGGTAAGTGTTGTGAAATGGACA